>NW_020537324.1:17156717-17189217 GCF_003426905.1 Ctenocephalides felis | reverse complement strand
TATAGTAATTGAAAATAATATGCTTCTTATTTGTTACTAGAATTGTAAAACCAATGATTAATAGTTAAGATTAATATCAAATTAATATGTCATAAAGTCTTTATTAACTAAATCAACGAAAATATATACCAGAACATTGAATAAGAAATGAAGCTTGAAGTCTCTGATGCATTGACATTATTATGTACTTAAATAAATTAATAAATAAACCTTTTTATTAGCAGATGCATGTGCATAAAATACTAATCAGTAAATATTTCACTGAAATACATGCAGGTAAACAAGTCAGTAAATATTTCACTGAAATACATGCAGGCTGATTTCAACAAATTTCGGTATATTATTTGTTATACGATGAATGTGCCTGTACATGATTCCAACAAAGCATTTATTGACATGTTATGTATAAAAATTGGTTGGACTCACATTGAAGAGAAACCTCTAAAGCAGGTACTAGAAGCCCCACACGAATCTAAACATTTAATTGAATCACTACACCACACCACTTCTTACATTTTATACACTTAATTTATAATTTGCAAATGTTCGAGTGCAGTCTTTTCTCAACACAGAACGCGATGCACATATTAGAGACTGTTGTGAATGAATTGGCGACTTTAAAAAAGAAAAAGGACTTATCGGCTTCAGAAGCATACATACATAAATTACATATTTGGCAATCGACAAATGTATATATAAATAAGCAAAGGATACAGTGAAAGCTGTAAAAGTGGTTTTTGATTATGAGATATATGAAAATTGAAGGCCCTGTAAATGAAATGTATTAATTATAAGCCATGATGCCGATAAGCAACCTCAACAACCATTTGTTGTTCTTATAGTACATCCGAATTACTTTTTCTCAATCAGTTTGATCTAATGAACTGATTAAACCAGATAATGCATACATTAATTAATTACAATTATGCAATAATAAAAAGTTCATAAATTATTACTTATGTCACAAAATCCATTCACAAAAACTATCAAGAAATATGGCCGCCGCCCTAAGGCTTTTGTAGCCAACTTCATGCTTATTTATACTTGTAGCCACCGCTAAAAAATTGCAATGATGGACAGCGCGAATTTCAAATTGAAAATCATATATTATTGAAACATAATTTGTTTGAAGTAAATGGATTTTATTGATATATGCAATAAGATGTTGCTATATTTAATAATTTCTAAATGAAAAAAACTTGTCATCGTTTGTATTGAAAAGAGTAGAATCAATAATAAAATTTTCTTAGAAATATCTTACCGTTATAATTTAATATAAATAACTTAATTATCTCCCCTTAATTATTAATTGTTTATTAGTTTGAAAAATATAAAAGTCATGAATTTATAAAATATATACAAGGGAGTGTTTATTTATATATTAGAGCACATGCTAATCTGACAGTTCTCTGAATTGTTTGGATTTTCATACTTTATAACCTAGACAATATGAGAATATAATAAATTCATATTCCCTATATAACTTATTCTAGTATATACTAAATTCTCAAATAATAATTAATATTTATTTAAAATGCATTATACTTAAAATTAGCTTAAGCATACTATTATAAAATCAGTGTAAAAATTAATAAACATGGATGAGGTATTACTATAATAATATATAATAACTGAAAACATTTGTTGATTTGATTTTCTATATTTTAGCTGGTTGCAGAAGTTTTAAAATCAAACGTGGCTTATGTGTTTGCAAACGGAGCATTGAATAAACATTTTGCTAATAAACATCCTCATGAGTTATCTTTAGGCCACAATCTACACAAAATTCCATCCATAAATTCTTACAATCCAAATGCTGTTTCTTCACTTTTTGCCGACTATCCATACAAAGCAAATTTGCCTATTCCTCTAATTGTGTCAGAGAATTTCGATACTGCTCATGCAAATTACATTGAAGATCCTGCCTTAAAAATTGTTAAAGAAAAAAGCCTGTGGTGCAAAAATAAACAAAAATTTCTTAATGTTTGGAAAAGAGATAAAGGTATTTTTTTTTCATTAAATAGTATTGTATAATTATGAAATATTTCTTAACATGTATGTTTTCAGAACTAGCTAAAAAGTGTTCGATCAAAGATAAAGATCCAAAGTGTGCAAAATTTCTAGTTGATTATGCTGAATTTAATTTATCAGACCCAGATGTTAATTTTAATTCAACTTATAATTGGTATTATACTGATGGAACTTTAAATATAATAGAAGACAATGGTATAAATATACTATTGCATAATTCATCTATTTTTGATAACCAAATAAGTAAGTATTATATATCAGAAAAGTTTGTATAAAATACCTTTATCTGTTAGCTTCTTTGGTATAATACTTCTAATCAAAATATTCATTATAAGAATTGTCTTATATAAATTATTCAATACCAAATATATTTTCATAAAGTTTAAAACAGTCTCAAAAAACTGTTAAAATTGGTTGTAGATTAAAAAATTAATTTATTCAAAAGCATTATTTTCTTTACTTGCAACTCAATATAGTTAATTTACATAAATTACTTGATGAGACTTATCTATTTCAATTATGTATGCAAAAAATTTAAATATTTTAATGCACGTTTAAATTATAACTAAATTTATTTTATCTAGGTGTAACTCCTATTCAACGATGTCCCACGGGGTATGAATATCACAGTACGTTCAGGCCAAGCACAAAAAAATTAAAACATGCTGAACCAATCTTTCAAATTAATTCTTGCAGAACTAAAGAAAACATAATACTTGGCGTTAGACAAAAAAAAACTTATTCATTATTTAATGTGATAGCAGATGATATATATTATCAAATCAAACGAATGAATGATATTACACAAACAGAATCTCTTACAAGTTCATGTATTGATAGTTTTAGTCAACAAAGTTTTGCATTAGCTGATGTTGACAGTGCTATCACTGTGTATGATCTGAATATAATGAAAGAACTTAATGTTCTGAGTTTGGAGAGAGAGCAAGATTTGCAAGATAAATGGTTATCAGTAAAGTATTTTGAAAGTAATATAGTATTTGCAGTAAACAGAAATAATATTTATTCTGTAGATTTGAGGGCAGATGAAAATCAAATATGTATTTACAAACCAGAAAAAGACAAATGTGAAGAGATGTCTGTTTTCAAATTTAGCGCATTTCACAAAAATCTCCTTTATGTAGCAGGAAATCATAATTTATTTTCTTATGATGTGAGAATGTTCAATCAGATTCAACCTCTGCAAAGGTGGACCCATGGTATGAAATCAACACCGCATTTGATGGATGTTGGAATTCATGATAATAAGGAAATAATCATTTTGGCTAGTCCTCTACATGATGAATTAAGATTGATAGTCAATACTCATAATGAAAATGATGACAAAAAATGTTTAAATGACATATTAGCTCAATCTTTTCACTTACCTTGGAAGCCACCAACAGTTGCTGATTCTTTAATATCAAGCCAGCTACAGGGTAAAATGTTAAAACCTGACAAATATTTATCAAAACGAATCAAATCTTGCAATGCAGGTTTAGCTTTGATACCAAATAATACATCTCTTCATATAATATGGCAAAATTCCTTCACAGATATATTTCAACAACAAATTCGACCAAACTTTGAGGCATTTTGCAATGAATATGCACATAGTTCACTTTCTAATTGGTCTCTTTTAAAATCCAAAACTGCACCACCATTGTTTGCCACAAACATAATAAACATGAAACCAGTATTTAATCTTTTGAAAGCTGATATACAGGAGATGCCAAAAACTAAAAAAACCCAAAATGAAAAATGGAGAAGACCTCTTGATAAGCTCACTAAGTATAAAGATGTTCTTGCACAAGATATTTTAGCACCATGGAATTTAGTGTCAGGGCCAATTGATAATATTCCATCACAATTAGAAACAAGTGAAGCTTCAACAAAGGAGAAGGTTTCGGCTTGGCTGGAAAATTCCTCTGTAGCAGAAAGTAACTTGAGTGAACATGTATACGACAAAAATATTTCACAAATTACTTCATTTACTAATTTCATGTCTCAACCAATATTACCGAATCATAATGCACAACCATTAATTACTAGTTCTCAACCTGTTGCAAAAGCTAAGATGACTACATTAAGAAAAAGAAAATATGAAGGTTTTTAATATGAGTTGAGTGCATTTATATATTGTAAATAGTAATTTAATATATACTAGATAAAAGCTAATTCATTGAAAGGTATATGAAAAAATGTTTGTAGATAAACAATATGTAAAATGTTTTAGATAAACAATATCAACATAAAATTAAAAATAAGTAAATGAATTTAAAATAATCATGAGACTGCATATAATTTGACCAATTAAAATATAAACACGCATATGTACATTATAAATAATTAAAATAGTTAAACATTAAATTATTTCAGTTATATCATAAAAACATTAAATAAGAATTAGGTAAACTAATAATTAAAACGACAAACAAAACTATTTTAAACAGGAAATATCTGCAATTATAGATGCCATTAATTGCTTGTCATGGAAGATTGAACTAATTTCTTCCTCGTCCCATTGGAGAGTAACCTGTAACACACAACCTGGTTGTAACAAAAGAACCAACTTTTTATATTTCTGCAATTTTACCTTCTGTAATCTTGGTTCCTTTTTACCACTTATTCTGATAATGCCTCTAGAATCCACAAGAGAACACAGCCCCACAAATTCAGTCTGGTCTACAGCCATAATATTTTGTTTAGTACATACTCTTTTATAAATGTCATGTAATCTTCCAATAGTAACATCACGGTTTGAAGATTTTTTAAGTATTAATAATAAAGAGCAAATTAATATACATTGTTGAATTGGCAATTCAGTTTGTTCGTTTTCTTCTGTTTTGTCATTGAGACTCTGCGGGGTGGAATAGACATTCTTCAACACTGATACTACTTGACCTAATTCAACACCAACTAAAATGAATAAAATTTAAATTATGGAGAAAATTTGCATGAAGGTATAAATGTTGTATATAATAATATAATAGTAATATATGATTCATTTTGAATATGAAAATATAAAAATTAAGCAATCTGTTTGAATTTTATATTATAATCTATTACCTGCAGGTTGTTTATGTAAATTATTTTTTTCAACACATGTCTGTTGCTCTGTCAACTCAATTACACGTCTTCCAATATCTAATGCACGTCTTGCATCTCCTGACACAGCAGCTACTTTTCCTGCCAACAATTGCACAGCCATAGGACTGAATACATCAGTGACTCCACTTGATTCTAGTCTCTGTTTATATATTTCCATTATTTGATTTTTTGAATAAGGTGCAAAGTGCATAAGCTGAGGTTTTAATTCACATTTTGATTGCAGTCGTGGTAATATTCTATCAGTTAAATCTAGAGCATTAGCAATACCAATGAGTATTAGCTTTGATGCTGCATATGATGGCCATTCAAAAATGGTATATAAAATGCTTTGTTTACGGCTGTCCAATTGATCTATCTCATCCAAAATCAGAAGTCTAATAATAAACAAGAATATTTACATATATATTTACTTATTCAAAAAATATAAATTTATACCCTAAGTATCTTACATCATTTTATGTTTTGATTGAATGTAAGTCTCTATAGCGCACTTGTAGTCTTTTTCAGTAGATTTGCACTTGAGTTTTAATTCAGTGGCTATACGTTCAAAAATTGTTTTAGAATTTTTAATCCCAGTACAATTTGCATAAACTATACTCAATTTGTTTTTATACTAAAAGAAATTATTTGATATAAATGTATGAATATAAAACAATATGTAATTAATATAATATAGAAGAAGGATATATATCCTTCAAAATAGTTTATAAAATAAGCTTACTTTCTGTATAATATTTGTTAAACAAGCTGTTTTTCCTGTTCCTGGGGGGCCACTAACATACAAGGATGTTGAAGTCTCTTTTTTCAAACTTGTGTTTATTATATTCTCTAACTCCTGTAACTCCTTTTCACGGCCAGGTAGGTTAATAGGAGCTGTACTATGTAATGCTTGCCTAAATTGAATTTTATAATTAATATAAAAATAATCACCAGATTGCAATGATGAATATCATTAATGTATGCTCAACTAGCTACTAAAATACTTAAAATTTTACCTAGCTATTTGTAATCTTCCATCAAGTTCATTTTTCTCATTTCCATTCTGTATGTCTAAAGTTAAATTTTGAAGTAGCTTATTGGTGGGCGATAGGGATAAAGCACTATTAACACGTTGACCAGTTCGGCGTATTTTTGGTGGAGAACATGCTAAAATAAAATTTTGTTTTATTTATCTAAAAGGATCATAATATAGATGTGATACAAAATAGTTTTACTCATGTTCTGTAAGATTGTGCAGAATCTAATTGGTATTATAAATATAACAATATGAAAAAAAAATATATATATATATATATATATTCAAGAATTCTTAAGTAATGAATAATTTAGAAACTTGATATTATGTAGTAGTGATATTGAGTTTTATTTGAAAATATAGATAAAGATATGTTTCCAATTAAAAATAGCACATTTCATGCCCTGTAGTGTGAAATGACAATGGAAAAGCTCTTCCATTATTCTTTCCTGATTCGAATTGGAGTTGGATTATTGGAGTCAGCTCATGGACCTGCCCTGGGGCAGAGCACCCCATTGATAAATAAGCATATGCACCTATGGTTTATTATGCATCCTTTAGATAAATAAGCATGGAGCACCCATTGTTTTATGATATATAAATTTAGATTATTATTAAACAAAATATTTTAAAGACTAAAAAGAATATAATGATTGTATTCTTAATGCATGGCTCTGCTAAATTTAAGAAACGGCATCATAACTGCAAAGATTTTAAAAATTCTATCGGGTTCTTAAAATTCAATATTACCGACTGACATTTAAATCAAGTTGACAGATTTTTAACGATCAAATTAAAATAATTTTTCTATATTGGTATTTGCACTTAAATGCTCCAACTTCATAACATTTAGTGACGTCAATCAAACAAGTTAACCTATAATTATAGTAAAATTGCGGCATTCGTATTAAAATTGGCAAGTATATGATGATGAAAATCTTCAAGAAATTAAATCATAATGTTTGTAAACAAATATTTTACAAAGTTCAGTATCGTTCAAATTGAGTTTTAAGAAAAGACGTGTAACAGGTTCGTATACATAACACCCAAGGTCTCAAAAGCCGACAATTTGTAATAAATGTGCATTGACAAAAATGGGAACCAAATCGAATTTAGAATTGGAGGAACTAGCATTCGCAAGTACGCCGACACAACAAATGGCAGCATCATGTTGTGGAGCCCTTATAACTTCATTATTTATGACTCCTTTAGATGTCATCAAAATCAGAATGCAAGCACAACAGAAACCAATATCAAACAAATGTTTTCTATTCTGTAACGGCCTAATGGAACATCTATGTCCATGTAACCCACCATCTGGCCCCAGAATAAATCCAGGTAAAAGCTTTAACGGTACAGTAGATGCCTTTATAAAAATATCAAAAGCTGAAGGCTTAAGCACTTTATGGTCCGGCCTGGCTCCAACATTAGTATTAGCTGTGCCTGCAACTGTGGTATACTTTGTACTCTATGAACAACTAAAAGTCAAGTTGATGAGTACAGAGATAAAAACATATTTTTTATCTAAAGATGTAAATGAAACCCCTGGGTGGGTTCCACTATTGGCTGGATCATCAGCAAGAGTTATATCAGCTATGTGTGTTAGTCCACTAGAATTAGTAAGAACCAAAATGCAATCAAAAAAATTAAGTTATGATGAACTAAGAATGGCTCTTCAGCACCTCCTTCAAAATCAAGGCCCCAAAGGACTATGGAAAGGACTCGGAGCAACACTCCTGCGAGATGTACCATTTTCAGCAATCTATTGGACCACATATGAAAATTATAAAAGAATTTGGTGTTCTCCAGATTCTCCCCCATATTTTTATTTTGTTGGAGGCGCTATTGCTGGATGTTTATCAGCATTGTTTACTGTGCCTTTTGATGTTGTTAAGACCCACCAACAAATAGATATTGGAGAAAAAGAGATCTACTCTCAAAAACCTCAACCAAGCGCAAATACTTTCACCATAATAAGAAGTATATATGACCAGAAAGGAGTCAAGGGCATGTTTGCTGGACTAACACCAAGACTCGTAAAAGTTGTACCTGCATGTGCTATTATGATAGGCTCCTTTGAATATGGTAAATTGTTTTTTATGAATTACAATAGACGAAATACTTTACTTTTAAATAGTGATGATCAAGATGTAAATATTCCCCCCATAACGACTAATTAAATATAGTCTAGTTCAATTGTGTTGTTACTTGGTGATAGTTAGATGCATGTATAAATGACTTATGTATATAATATATTTTTATAAAAAGATGTAACATGTTATAATTACTAATGATAATTGTTCTAAAACGTAATACCTAATTTTATTAAGTTACCATGTTGATTAATTAAGTTAAATGAACATAGTACAAAAAAGTGATAATAGGCATAATTGTTAGTTAACAAGAATTTATATTTTACATTTCTATGTAACATAGAAATATTTAGAGTGCTGAATGTACAAAATTGTTGACACAGATAAATTGGCTTGTCTATGCATAATTAAATGATAATTTTGAAAATTGGTTTCTTTATAAAATATTTCTTTTGAATTTAGTATAGAAAGGTTTCAATCAAAATATTCTATTATTGCTGCATACAGAATGTTTTAAATGCATGAAATAAAGAATCAACAATAAATGGATTGTTGTTTTCATGGCACTCTCTTCGATCAAAAATACTACATAAAATATGTATACTGTTTAAAAGAAAACATCTCATCAATAACCAAATGCATAATAGAAATTATAACACCAGGTGTAAATAAGCTTGTAATCACGAGTGCAAAATACTGATCAGCTTAACTGGTCTGTATGTATGATAATATGTGACATTATTTACCTTCATCAAAACTTCTTGCATTATCATCATCTGATGTTCTTAAGTTATCTTGATTATTGCAAACTATATTTTCTTCATCGCTGTCCAAATAAGCAATTTTCCTAACTCTGGTAGACCTCCTAGAGGATTTTTTTATATTTGTTTTCGATGTAGATTTGTTATCTAAATCTTCATCAATTTTGTTTTGAGAATAAAACTTTAACGTAGAGGACTTCTTACGTTCGCTAAATGGTATTTTTGTTTGTACGGTATTCATTTTAATTATAACAATCACAACAATATATGTCACTTTTTAAAAGACACTTTATTAAAATAGTACAACTAAAACATGAAATATAGCACTAGTAATTTATTTAAAATATTTGGGGCACTATTTAAAATTAATAAACTAAAATAATGATTATTAAAATCACAGATAATTAAAGCCACAAACAAAACTAGTTGCTTCGTAAGAATCTAAAATGTTATACATCAGCTGAGATGCATTCGCGCCAAAACCGCTCGACACATAGTAATCGCAGTGCTGCCATCGTTCAAAATCATAATTAATCAAACACCTGTGTTGACAGTTATGAACATAGATAAAAAAAGTACGGTTATAAAGTTAACAAACATTAAATTTGAAACAGCCATAAAGAAATAATCATTTATTTAATATTAAAAGCACTAGTACATTTCATTTTAGAGTTATGTGTTCATATATATCATATTTGTAAAAAAATCACATAAATGCTTTCACATCAAAATATTACAACTTCACAGTCGTTGCAAATCTTATGGCTTCCGGCAACACTCTTAAGACAAAATCAACCTTTTCGTCTGTGGCGTTCGGCCCCATTAATCCTATTCGGAAAACTTTTCCTGCCGTAGGGCCCAAACCTCCGCTAATTTCTAGTGAGTGACTAAATTTAATGTCGTGGTGAGTTAATAATGCAATACAAGTGATTGTTTAACATATGTGACTTCTTATCAATGCGATATAAACTTTAACCTAGCTTTTTTCTACATGTGCTTTTTATTCGGATTAAATATATAAACAAAAATATTTATTTTAGGTAAGTGGTGCAACAATGCAGATTTTCGTCAAAACCCTCACGGGTAAAACCATAACCCTAGAGGTTGAAGCTTCTGATACCATCGAAAATGTTAAAGCTAAGATTCAAGATAAAGAAGGAATTCCTCCAGATCAGCAAAGGTTAATCTTTGCAGGTAAACAATTGGAGGATGGCAGAACATTGTCAGACTATAACATTCAAAAAGAATCCACCTTGCATTTGGTGCTCCGCCTTCGTGGTGGTGCCAAGAAACGCAAGAAGAAGAATTATTCAACACCAAAAAAAATCAAACATAAGAAGAAGAAGGTTAAACTAGCTATTTTAAAATGTTACAAGGTAAATTCATAGTTCTCGAGAAATTATTTAATACTTTATAATATTTATTACTTTGGTTTTGTTAGGAATCATAAAGTTTATGCTTCGTTATGAAAATTTTTCTTCATAAGTGCTTTTAATGTTTCATATCGTTCAATTCGATATCTGTAATGAGTTAACTATGAGTACATAATTAATAATTAAAATTTGTATTCCTTTGAGAATTTATCTTTTTAGTCATGAAATTACTTTTTAGTTTATTACATACACATATACCTGCAAACTCTATTGCAAGACCTTTCATTTGAATATGCGAACATTTAAGATTAAGTTCTAAATATTAAAATTTCAACAGGTTGATGAAAATGGTAAAATATTTCGCATGAGGCGTGAATGCCCCGGAGAGGCCTGTGGAGCAGGAGTATTTATGGCTGCTATGACAGATAGGCATTACTGTGGAAAGTGTGGATACACCTTAGTATTCAGCAAACCAGAAGAATAATCGTAATTATGAATGTTTTAAATTCACATTCAAAATTGACTTAATATCTTGTCAAATGTTATATGAATAAATATAATACAATATTAAAGAGACTATTGATCTAAGTATTCAGTTTTTTTTTTGTGAAGATGCTAGTGATAATTTAATAAATTAGCGGTTAAGTTACGTTTCAATAAACGAACAAGGACTATGTTTCTATCTGAATAAAAACCAAAGATTTCAAAAGTACTTACTTTGTCATCATATAACTGCATACTTTTGTCCAATCAACACCTGCTGGAACTTTGATGGTAGTGACGTTTGGTAATCTTGAAGATTCATCTTTTACTAATAATTCCATACCCAACTCTTCTATTCCTTTGTGCAATCTTTTTGCAGCTTCTTCATGTCGAGACCACATTGATTCTAAACCTTCTTCACAAGCAATTTTGAGAGCTTCCCGAAGGGCATATAGCAAATTTGAAGATATTGTATGATGATATCTTAAATTAAAAATAACAAATATTAAACATAACCAAAATATCAATAATATTGGTTTGGTATTTTATGTAAAGAGTTTATTTTATATTTTAAAGTGGGACCTGTTTAAAACAATTCAATCCATAATAATCATTTTAATTTAATGAATAAAATACTGAAGATGGCTTACCATGTTGATTCAAAATTAGCCTAATTTTCATTTACATTTTAGTCGTATTAAAATTTTACTTTGATAACAATCCAATGAAAGTCAAAGGCCATTAGAGAAAAAGATATAAAGCATGTTATAACAAAGAAGGCAAGTCACATAATGATATCGCGTACTTATACGGCGAATGTGTTAGATGTAAATAAAGCCAGTATTTATAATTATAATATATTAACTCTTTCCACTCGCGAATTGCGAGATTTATATGAATTTTGCCGCCAGAGCGGCGGCATCCGAGCCTGAAGGGTTTATATTATGATAACTGAAATGAATTTAGGATAATATTTTATATTGAAGAAATAGGAAAAATCATAGATTCATATCTACATTTATAAATTCACGGTATTACTTACATCCGAGGTCGTCCAAAACAACTCCAATAATCACCCAATAAAGTCATATCCCAATAGTACACCGTTACTGGCGTTTTGCGTGCGAATATTTTCTCTCTGAAATATTAAAAATATGTATAAAATTTACGTAAATCATTCAATGTTTTTTAGTCCAATGCAAACTTACTTTGCTCTTTCACTAAAAGATATCGGAGTTATTCCAGGAGGGGCTGCTAAAGCCTTTTGCGAACCAGTGTAAACTGCATCAACGCCCCATCGGTCTGCATGAAAAGGCGTTCCTCCCAATGCTGCAACTGTATCCACGGCAAATAAGCAATTATACCTGTAATAAATCATCGATTATTGGAAAAACATCATTTTTACCAGCGTTGTAACCACAATTCACGAATAAATAAATTCTAAAACAAATATTCCAAATATTAATGAAACGACTTTCCGCACGCGTATAAGATGCTCGTTTAGACCATGAACTCCAACATTATGAAAAGTTGCATTTATTGCCAAATTTTATTCAACAACTCCTCCGATTTTTATCAAAATCTATTCAGCACGAATTCCAACTGATATCTTTTGAACGGTTTTTAAATTTCAAAATCTGTTCAAGATTTTTGACGAAAATGTCGACCAAAAATTGTGTACGTGTATCTGCTAATTATGAGGTAAATCCTCAATGATTTTAAATTTTTAAAATTGGAGTAGCAGTTTGTGTCAAACCATCGGCAAAAGGTCAAATTTCGGTTTTCACACATCCTCCTTCACACATATTTTTTCCAATTTTGATGTCAAACGATTCAGAATGACTTGGAACGTCGAGAAAACATAAAATTCGCAAATTGGGTTTTGAATTAAATTTCTTTCAGAAGTTCATATATTTACATAATATCATTAAAATGATGTATTGACGCACTTTTCATTCATTTATATATGTATATAGATAATATTTTATATACGAAAAACAATGATTGCACTGAATATGAAAAAAGGTAATATTATTACCTATGACATAGATCTCCAAGACCTTCAATTTTTTGTAATACACCGGTTGACGAATCGCCCTGTGTAACGAAAAACACTTTAGGACAATGAGTGGCCAATGCTCCTTCAATTTCTTCGTAAGTTAAGGCAGTTCCTAATGCCGATTCTAACAGTTGGACTCTCGCTCCTAAAAATTCATTAATATTAGATCATATAAAGACAGTTGCAACAAAAATAAATGATTTTTTACCATATCTTCTAGCCATATCTGCTGCACGTAACCCCCAAATGCCACTGACTGCAATTAGAATGAGTTCACCAGGTTCTAACAAATTACATATAACTGCTTCCATTCCACCATGACCACTTGCACTTACTGCTAATGTTAATTGATTTTGAGTTTGGAATATGTACCGTATTCCTTCTTTGATATCATCCATTATCTAAAATCCGGATATCAATTTTATGTGTTTTAAACAAAAGTCTTATTAAAAACATTGCTATTTCTTATAAAAATCATTCAGTTAATTTCTGTTATTAAAGAAACAACTGTTATTAAGAATTATTGCAGAATTAAAATAAACTGGTCTAGTTTCTTAATGATCATCAAATAAAAACCGTCCAATCGGTTTAATTACAGAATTAGGTTTATATGAATGTTTTTGTGTAAGAGTGCTATGAGCTGTTTCGATATTATTGGTTTTTAGAAGGCAATCCAATGGTTCTCCTGTCTAAATTTTAAACTTTACATTATTTTCACCAATATTGATTTTTTTGAAATTTGATGCAACAATGCCGGGGAAGGGCTATTTTTACTTGGAAACATATTTCCATCTATCAGGTAAAAACCGATATCATTGCAGCTTGATATCAGGCTGTCCGAGGTGGTTTTGTGCAGAACCTTGAGCTGCAAAGTCAAAGTTCTTACCAAAGCACTACGGAAAAAAGATAGTTACCCCTTTTTTCAAAAAGTAGTAAATCTAGATTCAGGAGTAAGGATTGCCAAAAATACAATATTTTACTAAATATTAATATTGCAAATTATTTTGAATATTTATAAGCAAGATTTTCAATCCAATTAATAACGAATCAGTCACGAATACTATACAATCTTTGAGCAAGATCTGCAAGGTCAAAAAATCATTTTACACGTAAATTATCGATAACCAAAATAATCAAATTATTGGAAACCAACATCCTGACCATGGTAATATGTGGTAATATGCATATTACCGCGATAGAAATTGTTGTTTTCTTCAAAATGTATTTATTGAAATTTGTTTACATACGTAATCATGTCTATACGCATATAATGTATGTCATAATGCTGAGAAAAATATTTGAGATGTACATTGCAACTAATTATTCATAGGAATTTATTATATGAACTTTGATTAAGGCGTCATCACGAGATAAATAAATATAAACACATTGTTTACATACCAAATAATTAATAAAATTTTTCTTTGTACTCGATAAATATTTGAAACATAGTGTAAGTGGCATTTTGCCTTAAGGCAGTTGCATGAACTGAGAATTGCATGAATCCCAACAAGCGTATTTTATGAATTTTTATGAGTAAACCAGTTTTCGTAGACCTATAATATTTTAGGATGTTTGTTCAGACAATGGACTGAATTGTTCAGACAATGTGACTGAATAATGACTATGCAAATTTTCACTAAAATTGTCAAAAAACTTATCTACAATTTATAAAAAACAGCCCCGCTGATAGTCTTTACCAAAATCGATCAGCACAATTTTCAAATCACAAATCGGTAACTGTTTTTGAATTTAATTTGAATTTTAACCCTTTCCACTCGCAAATTCTGAGATTTATATGAATAATTTTGCCGCCAAAGCGGCGGCATCTGAGTGGAAAGGGCTAAATTTTCAAAATTAGTTCAGGATTCTGATAATATTTGTACTTATGCAGAAACGGTTCGGTCGATCGTTGCGCAAAACTAACCATCACAAGTGCTTATTTTGAATTTCACCAAATCAATGCAGCCGTTTTTTTTAGAAACGTCCATGAAAAGTCAAATTTTAGATCACATACAAACACACTCATACTTCTTGCAGATTCTGAATGAAATGTTGATTTTTTTTCTTTTTGATATTTTTTAACAGCAACCAGAACCTTTCGTCCTATGAGCTGTTGGGCCGAAACTTCTCCTTACCTCGTATTTTTTAGATGGTAACCCAATGGTTAATCCATCCATATTTGATGAATTTTGTTATTAGAATTAATCTAATAGGGCTGACTTTTTATTGGTGCAGCAATAACGGGCAAGGGCTATTTTTACTTGGAAACATATTGCTATCTATATTTCCAAGTGAAAATCGTTGTCACTGCTGCCTGACAACAGGCTGCTCGAAGTGGGTATCGAACGCGGAACCTCTGATTCAGGTCCCGTCGCTCTTAACCGCTTACCTACGGGCGAGCTCGAAATGTTGAAATAACACAAAATTGGTCTATCGGTTTTTGTTATAAAAATTTTAAAAATAAATATACAATAAATTATAAGTTTATATATATAAATATAAAAATACATATAAATGCTTATTTATAAAAACTTTCAGTCATTTCTTATGAAAATATGTTTTTAAAATATGAGTTATTTCATTATTAACCATAAAACGCGTTTAGTACATTTACTTTCATTCAACAAGTCATTCAGCACAAGTATTAGTATAATATTTGTTTTTATCTCATAATTAGTCAAAATTTTAAGTTTTAATTAACAATTTATTAATTACCTTTGTACATTCCGGATGTAAATGACCCAGCACAGGGTTGCTCATAGCTTGCAGGACCCTCGGAGGACAATTAGAAGGTCCTGGACCCATCAAGAGTTTATTAGGAACAACAAGCTCCTCGCGTAGCACTGCCGGCGTATTCACATCTAACGAACCCATATCCGCCAATTCGTTAACAAAATTGGCAATTTAATAAAGTAAAATAAATTACAGCGAAATAAAATAAAAATAATAAATTTATTATTACAACTTCATATGTTGACAAACTGAATGTAAATGACGTTCTACGAACACGTGAATGGGTATATGAACGCATTGTATCAAACTATATTGATGTGTGAGTAAGTAATGTAGATAATATTTATTAGAGATCATTTACTCATACATATGTACAATGAGCGATCGTACGAAATGAATCGTATTTATAATATAAAATAGAAACATGTTTTGTTTTTTTAAAAATGTTTACAAAACATACAAATCATTTGCATCATGCTATTAAATTGGAGGAATAATTTTATTTGTAAATCACTTGAGTAACTTTTAATTAAAATATATAAAAACTAGTGGTGTTTAGCATTGTGCCTTGAGGCAAATTGCCGGAACTTCCCGTACGACAGTGAAATATTCAAAGAATAAAATTTAGTTAAAAAACATTTTTTTTAAATTAAAAAAATGAAACAAAAAAAATCCCCAAAAGCTATCGTTTCGTCAACACAAAAATACAGTTTTCCTGAATCATTCATTCCGATACTTAGCTCCGTTTTTCCGAATCGGCTAGACCTACCTTTGCCAAAATCTAACCACCTCTTTCACCCATCATTACAAATCGGTTGTTTTTTGGATCATTTAAATCGGATGCTCCGTTCTATCAGAAACTCGATTTTTGTGCACTTTTTGCACTGCATCTCCGAAACGGCTTGACTTGCCTTTGCCAAAGACTAATTAGCACGTCTTCTTATCAATAGGAATCGATTGTTCCTTGAATCATTCAAATGGGTTGATCCGTGCGCCCGAAAACGTGGACGAAAAATGGTATCCATACATGCATGCCGAAAAAGAAGTTGCGGGTCCAATAAATGAAAATGGGGCTCCACTACTAGACCTCAATACAACTATAAATACTTAATATATTATACGTAATAAATAAATTAATAAAAATAAAAAAGCATTTTACTATTATAAAACAGACATCGTGAAACCTAGTAGAAGGCAAGTTTCGCGTTATTACCTAACAAAAAAGACGTAGACGGTTGATGTAAAATCGAACCTGACAAATGTTAATAATTATCCATAGTTTCACTTTTAAAATTCAATACTAAACTGTAGTACAGTTAAATATTTATAAAAAATAGTTATTGGGTAAATAGGGGGTCTACGAGTTTGGGAACCTATGGTTTAGACCAGGCATCGGCAACCTAGGGCACGCGTGCCAGGCTTGGTCAAATTATCTAATGTAGCTCGCTAATGTAATTCAATCTACATTGAAGCACTTAAAGATGAATTTTCCAGATGCAAAGACTTTAAAGCTTATGTGCCTAAATTTTCCTTCCTCATAAAACCAGATTTCATAGATCCATCAATAATACCGTTTGATTTTTCAATTTTTGAGTCGATGAATGTTGATGATTTTGAAATGGAAATTATGGAACTAATATCTTTAGAATTATGGAAAACAAAATTTAAGGAATTACGAAAAAATCAGGAAGACGACTCCATGGAAAATTAAATTGTTGGATGACATCGTCGGAAATATTTAATTGTTTAAATAAAATTGCATGCGTTATCCTTTCACCTTTTGGTTCCACATATCAATTTTACACCCATTGTAGTATTTTTACACCCATTGTAGTATTGTTTACAAACATTGTAGTAATTTTACACCCATTGTAGTATTTTTACAAAAATTGTAGTAATTTTACACCCATTGTAGTATTTTTACAAAAATTGTAGTAATTTTACACCCATTGTAGTATTGTTTACAAACATTGTAGTAATTTTACACCCATTGTAGTAATTTTACACCTATTGTAATATTGTTTACAAACATTGTAGTAATTTTACTCCCATTGTAGTAATTTTACACCCATTGTAGTATTTTTACACCCATTTGAGTAATTTTACAACCATTGTAGTAATTTTACACCCATTGTAGTATTTTTACACTCATTGTAGTAATTTTACACCCATTGTAGTATTGTTTACAAACATTGTAGTAATTTTACTCCCATTGTAGTAATTTTACACCCATTGTAGTAATTTTACACCCATTTGAGTAATTTTACAACCATTGTAGTAATTTTACACCCATTGTAGTATTTTTACACCCATTGTAGCAATTTTACACCCATTGTAGTATTTGTATTGTTTGTATTGTTTACAAACATTGTAGTAATTTTACTCCCATTGTAGTATTTTTGCAAGTATTGTAGTAATTTTACACCCATTGTAGTATTTTTACACCCATTGTAGTAATTTTACACCCATTGTAGTATTGTTTACAAACATTGTAGTAATTTTACTCCCATTGTAGTATTTTTGCAAACATTGTAGTAATTTTACACCCATTGTAGTATTTTTACACCCATTGTAGTAATTTTACACCCATTGTAGTAATTTTACACCCATTGTAGTATTGTTTACAAACATTGTAGTAATTTTACACCCATTGTAGTATTTTTACACCCATTGTAGTATTGTTTACAAACATTGTAGTAATTTTACTCCCATTGTAGTATTTTTACAAACATTGTAGTAATTTTACACCCATTGTAGTATTTTTACACCCATTCTAGTAATTTTACACCCATTGTAGTATTGTTTACAAACATTGTAGTAATTTTACTCCCATTGTAGTATTTTTGCAAACATTGTAGTAATTTTACACCCATTGTAGTATTTTTACACCCATTGTAGTAATTTTACACCCATTGTAGTATTGTTTACAAACATTGTAGTAATTTTACTCCCATTGTAGTATTTTTGCAAACATTGTAGTAATTTTACACCCATTGTAGTATTTTTACACCCGTTGTAGTATTGTTTACAAACATTGTAGTAATTTTACACCCATTGTAGTATTTTTATAAACATTGTAGTATTTTTACACCCATTGGACTTATGTACATCAAATTATCAGATATTTTATAGAGATTTTAATACTGTGTACATATTTTGTGTAATTTTTTTTGGGTTCAGTACCATGATTTTTAATTTCAGTATGGGAAGTTCTAGCAATTTGAATTAAGGCACGATGCCATGCACCCCACTAGTTAATAAAAATGTTTAAAAGATAAATTTGGTTATAATTCTTTTCCCACAGAACCTGGTTATATATTTCAGAATTCAGGCGGCACCCTGAATCATATTGGTAGAGTGGCTCGGCACACCACAGTTAAAAGCTTGCCGACCCCTGGTTTAGACCATGCGGAAGACCCGCGCATTATCAATATGCAAAGATTCATTAATTAGTCAATTTTATCAACAATGAATTACGGTCAGGTCTATTTTTACTAAAAACTAATCAGCACGATTCCTATCTGATATCTTTCGAACTGTTTTTGATCAATTTGAATTATTAAAATCGGTTCAGGATTTTTAACTATGTGCTAATTAAAAAGAAAATTAATAAAGCATAATCAACGCAAGTCCTTGTCGAATTATATTGAATGGCTTTTAAATTAAAAAAAAAACGTTATGTTTTATAAACAGCTGACACATTTTCATGCCCCTTTGAGGTCTAACTACTCATTATCGCAAAGACAAAAATTTTATAGAAAATAATTTTAATCCAAATAACAGAAAATATTCTGTATCGGATAGCAAGATTAGTTATAACAGAATCTTTAGATAATTATAACAGATTCAAAAATATTTTTCATTTAACAAAGTACACGTGGTGATTAGCAAACCAGTTACAAAAGAAATCTTTCAAAATAGATATCGCCCTCGAGTGATAGTTGAATAAAAATAGTAAACACCAAATGCAAGGTTTTAAACTTCATGAAATATAAACATACAAACTAAAATTTAAATGCCATCTTTTAATATTTTTGATAACAATTTGCATGCATTTTTAGTTACATAATATTAGTTTCATGGCATGGCATGGCATTCATGGCAGGCAGAAAGAGTTAGAAGCCAGTCGCAAATGTAATGCTACCTGTATTACAGTTTTAAATTAGGTCGAAAAATTAAGATAAAAAGCACATAATGGCTACCAGATCAGGAAAACTTTTTAAACAAACAGCAAAAATATTGAGTCCACGCACAAGTACACCAAAATTTTATAGACGTCCCGAGTTACTTAGAGAAGCTGCGAGAAATGAATATTTATCACCTAATTATAAGTAATATTTTAATATTTTATTTTTTATTTTTTAAGGCATTTTATTGTGCTTATTGTTTTATAGATCGCCCACAATACTGTCTGATGCACCAAAAAGTTTCAGGAGTAGTAGTTTGTTGTCCGAGGATGTAACCAATATTTATAATTCGCCGAACCGCCAAACGTAAGTTTTGTTTTGTATTTTTTATTTAATCATTTTTTTATTTAAATCTGTTGCAAGTATTAATTAACATGATAACAGAAACTAAGACAATCATGAATGTACTTAAAATAATAAAATGTACATATTTTCCTTGATAGTGATATGTTACTTAAAATCAAAGAAAAATTAAATAAGTCCGAAAAATAGTGAAAATAAAATAGAACAAGAGTTATTTAAATAATTATTAACGTGGTTTACAGGTCGCCTATGGTTTATACCAAATCAGATAGAAAATCAATTCGAAATCTATTTCATTCGTCCCCTCTTAAGGATACATCAAATAAAATATTAAATGCACCACGTATAGAATTAGAAGATACAGGTAAATACCCATCTATCTTATTTCAATAAACAAGAATATTGCTCGTTTTAAAAATAAAAAAATAATTGAAATATTTTTTTTTAGAATCTGATACAAATTGTCTGTGTTTTGATACGCCTAAAGTAAAAACATCATTGAACAGATTACGGTCTTCCTCCTTCTATGAATACGAAACCTCTACTCAAAAACATTTACTTGGAAAGGGATCGTTCGGATATGTTATAAGATCGCGATATAAAGGTTTACATTATAAATGCAATAGTTTAAAAGTCTTTTATACTAATTTAATATTACAGATATGAATATTGCCGCCAAAATCGTTCGCACAAACAATTCCCGTACAATTTCTAGTGGAAAAAGTGAAAGAAATGTATTACAATTGAATCATCCGAATATAATAAAAGTATACAAAATCATACAATCCTTTGACTATGCAATAATCATCATGGAACTATATGAAGGATGTCATTCCTTGAAAAAGTTCATCGGATCTTATATGGATTTGTTATCTGATCACGATCAATACAGGTTAGCTATAGTTGTATATTAAATTGTTAATGAACTTTTCATCAATTTTATTTTTTATTTTAGATACTCATATCAAATCGCAGATGCTTTAAATTACATGCACAGCTCCGGAATAATACATCTGGATATTAAACCAGCAAACATCCTAGTTTTAGACAACATATGTAAAGTTTGCGATTTTGGGTGCTCTAGGCAAATTACTTGCAGTGAAAATCAAGATACATATGATTCTAATAATTTACAGGTATGAGAATATAATCTAAATAAAATTATATTCTCTATATATATAAACTATTCAAATGAGTAATTTCCAGGGAACACTAGAATATATTGCACCTGAACTACTTCAAGGAAAGATTCCAACGATAAAATGTGATATATATTCTTTGGCAATATTGATGTGGCAAATGCAAAACTGTTGTGAACCCTACAAGGTAGATAACATAAAACATAATAAATATACATAATATATACATATATAATGTTTTCAGATTATTGAGCCTGATTGTCTTATCTATAATGTAGTGAAATACAACTTGAGACCGAGATCAAAAATAACTAGGAGAGTAATTAGTTCAAGTCAACGCATGTATGAAAAGTTGTATCAAAAATGTTGGCTCGCAGATCCTGCAGAAAGACCAACGGCCGTGCAAATTATGAACAGTTTACAAGATATTCAAAACTTGGCTGGTTTACCAATGTAATTCGTTTTATTCTTGAGACAATACAAAAACATTTTATTTAATTGATTTTTGTTTTAAATAATTTCTATTAAATTATTAAATATTTACAGTTCTCTTTCAGTAATGTACATATTTATTACCAAGGTATTGGTTTTCCATCGTACTGGAGAAAACCACCATTGTCTTTTTCATTAAGTTTTGTTAAAGTCTTGACAATACCATCAACACTTTCAGATATGTCTAAGGGTGCTTTATTGCCTCCCATATCAGTTTTTACCCACCCTGGATGCATATTTACAGCAATGATACCATCTGATTTCAAATCAACACTCATAGATTTTGTTGCAGCATTTAATGCAGCCTGAAATTAATATTTTTGGTAAATCACAAAGTTAATGTGACAATAAGTGAATGTTTGAAATTCCATTCATAACGTATAGGTGAATTTATATTAAATACTTTTGTAAGTGATGTCATTCAAATCCCAGTTAACTGTGTGTCAAATTCTTGATTAGAAAGCAAAAATATTCCAGTGTCAAATAATTGTATCATATAAAACTTTTTTCAAGACATTTAGGTGAAATTTTATATCTTATGCTACTTCTTTAAACAATTTAACTTATTTACCTTAGTGCATCTGTATGGATAAAGACCACCTGATTCATTTTGAGCAATCGAACCAAGCATGGAACTCATATTTATTATAGCAGCTTTAGCAATTCCCATTGGCAATTCACTATTTGCAGAGGAAGCTTTCTTGAGCAAAGGTAAAAATGCCTGTAAACATTTATATTACATTAAATGATAAGAGATATATCATATTTGTATATAAATACAACATACCTTTGTTAACATGACAGGTGCAACAGTATTAACTAAAAATGTATCCATCATTTTGTCAACTTCAGTAAATGCCAGTCTTGTAGATCGAGGCGAAACGCCTGCATTATTGAAAAGCACATTAAGCCCATCGTCTCCTACTATTTTTGTTACTTGTTCCACTAGAACTGGATAACTTTCTATGTTCTTTACATCTATATATTGAATAAAATGTAATAAGAAATAAATTCAGAAGTTATATGTAAAAATTAATGATATTTGTGTGCTTACCAAGTTCCAAAATATGCACATTCTGATGTTTGTTTGCAACTTCTTGCAGATCCTATAATTATAAGGTCATATGTACATTAGTGAAACTAATCTCATTAATTAATTGCATTTCATTTTCATTTCATTCCATTAATTTTAATCGAAGATCAAATCAGAAACTGTCTTTGCTATACAAAGATAAATAATTTATAATAATATTTTATATGAATAAGTCAATTTGCATATGAAATCTAAATGAATTTTATGATTTCTTAAATATTATTGAATGAATTTATATTTCAATTTTAACAACATTTATGAATATGGGATAAAAGAAAGTTAATCTTATAAAAAAGAAAGTCAAAAGATCCTTGTTAAATTACCTTTTTTTGATATCATAATGAAAATATATATGTTTGTAGTACTATTTAAATTGCCAATGTGAGTGTATTAATTTGAATTGTAAATTATAAAGTTAATTAAAACAACTTAATTTTACAATGTCAAACTTTCTGTGCTTTCGCATATTTAAAAAGAAGAAAATGAACGAACGGACGACATGTGCCTGCTCTGATAATAGTCGTACAACATTTATAGAAAATATTGATTTTAATACATCAGGTATTCCATAATGATGACTTAACACATTTTTGATTAAAAATTTAATCATTTGCTAAGCGCGCGTTGATTGTTGCTTCGTAATGGAATGAAATTCCTTGAATGACATGACGTCATATGTCAGAACATTCTGTCAATTCTACAGACAAGATTTCTGTATCTCGTTCTGGGTGGCAATCGTACTTACAAACTTAACCGGCGACTTATGGTTATTTTAACGTTATCCGTCTAACCCAAAACGTGTTTTAAATAGTTTAAGAAGTAGTAGAACAGATTTGTTAAAGCAGTTACAAATGGCACCTATTGGTAAGTAACAGTTAAATAATTTTAAAGTGTGGTTATTTTACAAAAAGTGTGTGATATTAAGCTTACCCCCGCGTTATTCACATTTCGGCATGTCGCAATGACGTGCTTCGGATTCAATTCTTTCAGTACACTCTTGACCAGCCCCAAGCCCAAACCGCGATTACAACCAGTGATTAATATTGATTTCATCATTACTTTATTTGATTTTAATAAAGTTGTGTTAATAATGTGACCTTCGTTCTAATCGGTTCGAGAAAGTGTAATTGTCATACTTTTTGTTCACGCAAGATTGCGTCTATAATATGGCGCTTTTCCGATGTTATCTCAGACAATTATCTGTTAAAAACTTACATAAAGGAGTTGGATTACAAATTAATGTTCAATTAATACGACATTGCTGCACTAGTAAGTAATTGCACAATGACAGAAGGAATTGACACATTTAGGTTATATTTTGATATTTGTAACAAATAAATTATATTATACTATTTTCATTAAAATGGGTACGTTTTATGAATTGCACGAACATTATTTAAAGTGTTACTTACCTTTTTAATTTAAATTACATTTATACACTCCAAATATCAGTAGTGGATCATGCAATCATGGTGCTATCAGTGACATTCACAACTTCACTTTAATATTGAATAATAAATTGAATCTGATTTTAAATAGATCCTGCACAATGTTTAATGTTCAACGTTTTTCTTGCACAAATAACACACCAGTTATATCATTGTATCTGAAATAAATAATTTACATATCGATTCTTGGCATAAGAATTGTTCAATTCAGTTTACATTTACAACTGGTGTTGCACAGAGAAATTTAGCTTTTACAGCAGCTGTTGTTATAGACTTAATTTAAATTTATATTCTGTAGGAGAACCAGAATATGATCTTGTGGTTATCGGAGGAGGCTCTGGCGGATTAGCTTGTGCCAAAGAAGCAGTAAATTTGGGAGCTAAAGTAGCAGTCTTAGACTATGTAGTTCCTTCACCACAAGGAACAAAATGGGGCTTGGGTGGCACATGTGTAAATGTGGGATGCATACCTAAAAAACTTATGCATCAAGCATCTTTACTTGGAGATGCTATATTTGTAAGAACATTTAATAATTAATTCAAGCTTTAATGTTATTTATAAATTCCCTATGATATTGAATAATATAATACATATTATAATTGTGTTAATATTATTCGTCTTCTGATTGGTTATGTTTACGTTCGTAGGATTCTTCCTTTTATGGATGGAAATTTGATAATCCTGAGAACACAAAACATGATTGGTTTTCATTAACAGAAGCTGTTCAAAATCATATCAAAAGTGTCAACTGGGTCACTAGAGTAGATCTACGAGACAAGTAATTGTTCATTCCATTATTTGATAATTGTTGATAATGCACTGTTACTGATTCTGTATTTTTATCAATTTTACCTTAATATATTTTATTATGCAGGAAAATCGAATATATTAATGGCCTAGGATACTTTAAAGATCAAAATACTATTATAGCTGTATTAAAGAATAAAAGTGAAAAAATATTGTCTGCCAAAAATATTGTTATCGCAGTTGGAGGACGGCCTAACTATCCAGATATTCCTGGAGCACTAGAGTATGGAATTACTAGTGATGATATTTTCAGTTTAGATAGAGAACCTGGAAAAACTGTAGTTGTTGGTGCTGGTTGTATCCTTTTACAATAAATGTGGCATATTATGCTCATTTTATGAAGTTTTTATTTTTATTACAGTGTTTACTTTAAACTATCTACATTATCCATAAACTTTTCTTAACTTAAATTTAAATTAGACATTGGACTTGAATGTGCAGGTTTTCTGAAAGGATTAGGATATGATGCAACAGTTATGGTCCGCTCAGTCTTATTGCGTGGATTTGATCAACAAATGGCTAATATCATTAAGGAATCTATGATTGAAAAAGGAGTCAAATTTTTAGATACATGCATTCCAAAATCAGTAGAAAAATGCTCAGATGGCAAACTTCTTGTTACTTGGTTAAATACTTCTGATAATACCACACATTCAGATGTATTTGATACCATTTTGTTTGCTATTGGAAGGAAAGCTTTAACAAAAGATTTAAAATTAGATAATGCTGGTGTTTTATTAGAAGAAAATTCAGATAAAGTTTCAACTGTAAATGAACAAACAAATGTGCCTAATATTTATGCTGTTGGTGATGTGTTATATGTAAGTTTGAATTTTATTTTAGACCTTTAGTTTGTACAGCTATAATTAAACATAATAAATTACTTTTAGAAAAAACCTGAGTTGACACCTTCAGCTATTCATGCTGGACGTTTATTAGCTAGAAGAATGTTTGGAAATTCAACTCAGATAATGGACTACGAAAACATTGCCACCACAGTATTTACTCCATTGGAATATGCTTGTGTGGGCTTAAGTGAAGAAGATGCAACTAAAATGTGAGTTTATCACTTACTATAGCATGAAAATTATTTCAGTATCTTTATTTGATCTACTGATAATCCTTATCAATAACACTTCATATGAGATAACACTGTCGTGAAAATGTTCTCTTCACTGATCATGTTTTAAGGCTATTTATCTATAGCAATTAAACCTGTCATATATTATCATTTATATTCATTTTGGTTTTGAATAAATTACTTTAAATAGTATATATTGTACATTGTTTATTAGTATTTCAGACATTATTATATCAGCTTTGTTTTCAATCTACTTTCATCACAAGAACACGGGTATTAATTTTTTAATTGGATAATATAGATATAGTTTATTTGAAAATTTTTATTTGAAAAAAAAAATCTGTACCAAATTATATTTTCTAGGTATGGCGCTGATAAATTAGAGATTTATCATGCATATTATAAACCTACGGAGTTCTTCATTCCACAGCGTAGTATCAAGCATTGTTACTTAAAAGCTGTTGCATTGAGAGATGGCCCACAAAAAGTTCTTGGACTGCATTTTATAGGCCCAAATGCTGGAGAAGTTATTCAAGGTTTTGCTGCTGCTATGAAGTAAGGCATACTCTATTATTAGTATTGAATTACTTTTTCAGTATTAAATACATCTTGTAGTATGTTTTCATTTATTATCTATATTTTATAATATGTTTAAATTATTTTTAGGTGCAATCTTACAATGGAAGCTTTGTTAAACACTGTTGGAATTCATCCAACAATAGCTGAAGAATTCACTAGACTAAATGTTACAAAACGTTCAGGGAAAGATCCAAATCCAGCATCATGTTGCAGTTAAACATTATTCTCGCTTGTGATGTCCTATAATATATATTTATATGCAGTTGATTACAGAAAAATGCCACATAACTTGTTAGGAAACTGTTTATAAACCACTATTTTTTTAGCATTATTTTTGTAGTTGTTATATTTATATTTCCAATTGTGATATTTTAATATTACATATGATAAAAGTGCTTTATTGTATTATTACTGTATTATTATAAATAATTGAAAACTTTGATAATATTTATTCCTTACGAATTGGCACCAGCTATTAACAAATGCTAATTGAAGTTGATACATTCAGAATGCTTTATCCAGTTTTTGGATAAACTTTCTCCCTATAACACTTTATTTTTTTATTTTCAGTATAGTGATAAAATATTATGAACAATAATCGTTAGTTTTAACATTTTACTTTTATGTATGGATTTGGATAAATTCAATATGATTAGGAATGTAAGCTAAATATTAAGTTTTTAAATTGGTGTATTTTTATAATTTTATGGGAGCAATGTATTGACTATACTGCACTGTTGAATAAAGTTTGAAATAAAATTTTGTTTCACTTAATAATGGAGATAAAATACTAATCTGTTCGGTTTTATGCAATTGAAGGAAAAGGCAGTACTTTTATTGAAAAAATACAGGCTGTTTTTTATCATTTAATAATTTGAATAAATATTATCCATTAATTAAATATTAATATAAAATAATAATTTCTAGTATAATACTTGCTTAATTTTTGAACATTACTCTATTAACAATTAATTCACTCTCTACTCTTTCTTCTCAGGCGCGTTGAATGTTTAACTCAACCTTGTTGGACGACGTATTTGCAGTTTTACTTCAAAAAATAAAGTAATATAATGATGTAGTATACATAATGTTTATTATATGTAATGTATTTAATATGCTCAATAGTGTCTGTATATAATTTTCATAAATTTTTAAATATTTTTTTAAATTTTCGGAGTCTTGCTCGCCTATGCCCCCCACACTTTTTTCTTTCATGTCTCAGTCAAGCAGGGGTCTCTGGTATAAGAGAAACGGTTTTAAATACGAATTTGTGATATATGGAAGAAAAATAAGAATTTTGAGAAGAATCTAACTTTAAGCTTCAACTATATATAGCACACTGGAAAATCTAAAATTTCAAAAATATTACATCTACACGGAAAAGAGTTAGACTAGAAACGATATAAATCGGTAAGTCTATGCTTAAATCGGCAAAAATATAAATCGGTAAGTGTCTGCCTAAAATCTTCATGAGATTTTAAAATTTTCTTTCAGCCTCATAGTCCATCAGATACGGCTCTGAATTCGCCATTGATGAAATCAATGCTGAAACTGCATAAACTATAACAACTTACTTGGAAATTGAACATCTGGAAATTACACATTTATTGTGCAACACGGAAAAGGGTTACACCTTTCGAAATAGTGTGTTTGGGAAAAAGATGCACAATAATGGTACGAATGAAACAATATATAAATTGGTAAGTGTTTGCATATAGTTTTTATGTGATTTTCTAATTTTCCAATAATTTTTAACTCCCCGTAGGGTAAGTTATAGTAATCGCAAAAAAATCGAAAATGAAAATTTTTATATATCTGTACGTTTCAAAGGTTTTTAAACATTTTGGCATACCTTAGAAAAAATGGATGTATGTGTGTATACACATACATCCATTTTTTATAAGTGCGTATGTGTGTATGTGTGTTTGTGTGCGCGCGCGGATACAAATTTTCGTCGACGATTTCGGGAAACCCGATCAACCGATTTGAATAATTCAAAAAACCTTCGATTTGTATTGATAAGGAAACGTGCTGATTAGTTTTTGGCAAAGGCAGGTCTAGCCGTTCCGAAGATACGGGGCAAAAAGTGCCAAAAACGGTAACACAGTTTTCAAGAGAACGGAGCGTCCGATTTTAATCATACAAAATTTCCGGTTTTAATAATTTTTACTTGTATTGACAAGATGAAAAACTGATTGAATTTTTGGGAAGGCAAGTCCAAGTCCGGTTATGGACTCTTAATAAAAATAAGTTAAAAAATGTCATTTTGCGGTCAAAAATGTTTATTGGACATATGTACATCAAATTATCAGATAATTTATTGAGATTCTAATAATGTGTACTCATTTTGTGTAAATTTTTTTGGGTTCCGTACCAAGATTTTTGATTACAGTACGGGAAGTTTCAGCAATTTGCCTTAAGGCACGATGCCATGCACCCCACTAGTTATATTTTTCAATACATGTATATAACATATGTATATATATATACATCTACTCGGAACTCGGACTCGGACAAAGAACTTGAGGTTCCGAAAAATTATTTCAATAGCGATATGTATTTATATTTTGGAATGATTTTATGTAATATATTACATAAAATCATTCCAAAATATAAATACATATCTAGTGAAATAAATTATCCAAACCTCAAGTTCTTTGTCCGCTGCTGTCCAATGCGTCTTGTGTTGCGCACCGTCGCTTACCTGTCGCTCACCTGTTGAATTGAGTGGGCAAACGGCAAACGGCAAACGCAACTGTGTTTATAGTATCGTTCACAGAAATCAGTCGTAACTTGCCATCGAGCGAGCTCTGTGTATGTGATCATGTATTCGATATTTGTTAATGTTATTAGGAAGTAGTGCATTTGTATATAAATTTTATCTCTGCAAAGAGAATATTGCGCAGATATCGTGCTTCGATATTTCACGATTGAATAAGCATATCAATCCATTTATGAAAAGTGTGTATGAAAATCAATTCGTGTAAATAAATGTTACCGGCGAAGTGAATAGAAAGTAAAATTTTAATTTAACGTATAATAAAAATTTAGTGAAGATTTAATTTGTAATTACTCGAACAGATGAATTTTTTGCTTTGCTACTATTTTGACTATCATATAACATTCATGTACTAATTCAATCATTTGCATTCAATTGAAGAAGTTGAACTATATATTTGATTTAATTGACCCATAAGCGAATTAGAAATCTGTTAGTACCAAGATAATTTTTTTTAAAACTTTATCTATATAAAATATATTTTTTAAACCATTCCCCGAAAAATATACGATTTGGAATAAACAATTGAATATATTGTATAAATAATGTACTAAGCACAAAGATTTCTAAAACATTGCAAGACGTTCATTCAGTGCATGAATATTTATTTATTTATATATATATTTCATTCACTATATAAATATAATTATATATATATATATATATATATATATAATATATATATATATATATATATATAATATATATATATATTTGATATTAATTTTTATTTATCATCGATCATCTGCATACCAGTTTTCCAGCCTTGTATTTTACATAAAGCATGCACAATTTTTCCAATATGGGCCCGATCAAGTTTCCTTTTCATTTCACAATCGTCTTGAATAAAGTTTTGATTGACAAAAAAAAAAAAAAAAAAAAAAAAATTCACAATCGTGTTCGGTAGAGTTCATTTTTCTCTCACTCTCTGTAGTACTTCTTAATTTTTATACATATATGTGCATATATAATATTATTAATTTATATATTTAATTTCTGAACTATTCTTCAGTATAACAATTTTAGAATTGCACATAATTCAAGATTTTCTTCTTATAAAATTTACTTACTTTTTAAGGGAATTTACCTTTCTATATAAATATCGATTACTAGTTTATTAGTAAACATTGACATTGTTTACAGTTTTATCAATTATCTATTGTAAATAATATTGATTTAATAGTTAATTGCAGTATACGATTATATTATCAATTACCTGAACAATCGTGTCTTCTAGGTAGACTTTCTTTAATACACCTGTTCTGAATCGACTTTTTTTTTGTTTGTTTACATTAAATATAAATATATTTGAGTTATTTGAATGCAGGAAATTAGTTTTTTTATCCGTTGAACTACATTTTTTTAATATTCATTCTACGCACGCATATTAATCGTGAAGGCACACTTATTTAACATAAAATTTTTACATATCCAGTTTTAGTCAGTTAAAAAATTTTTGCTTAAAATTGCACATACAAATTAGTTTTTTTATTGAAATATAATTATTTAAATTAAATATGTGATAAATTATTAATTTATAAAAGAATTACTTTGAAATTAATATTGAAAAAACTATTTTTACTTTTTTTATTAAAATATAAATTTGAACATATTAAATCTCAATCAGACTACTTCTCACGTCTAAAAAGGTTACAGTAGATATTATTATAATTAATTCATATAAAAATATTCTGTAATCGATTTATAAATTAATAAACACACATAGGTTCATTAAAAACGTATAAGCAATATCGGAAATAGTGAAAGAAAGACAATTATTTTTGCAACAAAATCTAGTACAATTGTAGTATTCAACTGTTTTGAGTTTGTTAATTAATTAAGTAGTATTTTCAATTATATTTCGATAAAATTAAGATAATATATAATAAACTCCTTCTAATTTATTTTTATTCAAGATATTATAATTGCCCAACTTAATACTTACTGAACTGATCAATAGGCGGTTATTATTGCATTATTCATCATTTTATTTACAAAAAAGACTTAATATTAGTTGTCCATTCATGTGTTTTTAATTAATTATTTTATATTATCCTCATTAAATTTTATTATTTATCTTATTGTTAGTAATTCTAAATGTCATCTTTCATTGATAATCAGCTGGTTGTTTAGTATTCAGTCTCAGTTTTGCGGAAGTACCATTACGTATTAGTAGATGCTTTTAATATGAATGACCAGTTTATACTGGACAATTCTTATCATGAATTTATATAGATCCATTGCCTTTTGCGTTTCCTACGAGGAAGCATTAATAAATTAGCCATAGTTAATTTTTTTGGTCTTCAAGCATACGAAAAAAGGTCAATATCTTAGTTTTGAGACCAGTTGTGGTAAAAAAAATTGAATGCCAAAGGTCAATTATAGGAGATAATTCCTTTATCATCTATGAAAAACTTCTAATAAAAATCTATGTAAAAATTTGTAAGCCTTTTAAGAAATTTGTTTGCTAACAATCATAATTCCTTTCTAATAAGCATACTCTGCGTCCATGTAACAATGCAGCTCCAACATTTGCTGCATTGTTACTTGTTCCTATTAACTTTGTATTTTTTTTTGCAAACTTAAGGACATTTTATAAATTGCCAGCTCTTATATTACATGCAAAAGCAATATCAAATAACATATCCGTAATAAAACCTTGCGAGACGTCCGTAATTGAAGACGTTCCATGGGTCAATAGTATAGAAGAGAATCTGTTCTGTAATGGATTATAAGTACTGCAATTGTGATATATGAACTCAGTCAGTGGATGGGAAGTTTGCGAAAGAACACTTTGCCTGGACTGAATTTTATGACAAAAATTTAATAAATATTTTTTTAAAAAATAGTACAACAGTGTGGTGAGTTTCAGAAGTGTGTTAGTGCAATAAAGAATTACCTAGATTAAACATAAATGAAGTTTTATGAAATCA
>NW_020537324.1:17134341-17155717 GCF_003426905.1 Ctenocephalides felis | reverse complement strand
ACTAACACTAAAGCTAACCTTTATTTTCTGTATCTCAGTTTCAAGTTCGATGGAAATCACCAACTAATAAAAAATGAAAACTCTCTGTTTGATGTTAGGTCAAAGACTAAAACAATATTTTTAAAGTCCACTTGGTTATATATCTGTTTTGATCCCACTCCACTGCACTGTTAACTTTCTCCTATTCTTGGAGGAGATGAAGACGTTTTGTTACGTCTTCTGTAGAAAGATATTCCACAACGGTTGTTCTTACGATACTGTCATGTTTTCGCCAAGGTACTGTTCGTTTATATATTAGGTAGATTTACTTCGAATGCATCAATGATAAGATCCAAGTAGGGGGTGATAAGAGGTTTTACCAAACCGTTACCATCATCAAGATTGAAGGTCTCAGAGTACCATGACTTTTATGATTCATGGAAACGGGATCTAGAATCAGTTGACGGTTCTGACTTGTTTTAATTTTTTTTATGAATGAGTCAAATTATGCAATGATAGTAGACACGCATGATGTTAGTTTCGTAAGATCAATTTGTATATATTTTGAATGCGGATCTAAATTTCTTAGGAAATGGTAGTGGTAATGGTAGAGTTATTGAACATATACTGCCCAATAATGCCAAATCTCTGTACAGCATGGAATCAACTGGGAAGATCATTTTGCCTTATTTAAAAGTTAATGTAAACTATTTAATAAATAGTTAGTTAAATAGAGCTATTGTTCATTTAAGCAATTTTTAACTTCCCATAGGGCAAGTTATAGTAATCGCAAAAAAATCGAAAATGAAAATTTTATATATCTTTACGTTTCAAAACCTTCTGAACATTTTGGCATACCTTAGAAAAATGGATGTATGTGTGTGTGTATGTGCGTGTATGAGTGGTGTGTGCGGATACAAATTTTCGTCGACGATTTCGAGAACACCGATCAACCGATTGAATAATTCAAAAAATATTCGATTCGTATTGATAAGGAGACGTGCTGATTAGTTTTTGGCGAGGGCAGGTCTAGCCGTTCCGAAGATACGGGGCAAAAAGTGCCAAAAATGGTATCTCAGTTTTTAAGAGAACGGAGCGTCCGATTTTAATAATTCAAAAACATTTTACTTGTATTGACAAGATGAAGAATTGATCAAATTATCATGCAGGGAGGTCTAGCGGTTCGGAGATCTAATGAAAAAAGTAAAAACAATATCATTTGGCGGTCAAAAATTATCATTAACATATGCACATCAAATTATCAGATATTTTATAGAGATTTTAACAATAAGTATAAATTTTGTTTACATTCCTATGGGTTCCGTACCAATGTTTAACCGTTAGACGGCGACACGGCGCTTACGCTTTGACATTTCGTTCTATGCAGTTAAAGCAGTACGATTGCTTTAAAAAAAAGTTCAGAATTTTCAAAATATTTCAAAGTAAAGAAATATAATATTTTTTTTTCAAAAAAAAGTAATTTTGTAATAGTTTCTCAAAAGTCTGATTTTTTTTAAGTAAAACTTTTTCAAAAATGTTAATCGTTTTTAAAAAATAATAATTTTTGGTACAGGAACTACTAGTTCATAATTAATTTGAATAATCAAATTAATATCCAATAATACGTCAACAATTTTCATATTTGGCGTTTCAATTCATAAATACTTAGACAGCATCGGGACTCGATCCCAAGACCTGGAAGCTAACACTGAGCTAGGCTGTGTACGTAACCAATATGCAATACTTAGTTGTTTCTGCCGTTGAAAAAGAAATTACGATTTTAGAAAATGAAAGTGTTATAATATCAATACAAATATTTCAATGCTTAGTTAAAACTTTAAAATTGCGCAATAATAATGACGCGTGAGATAAAAATAGAATAAGTAAATAAATCCATATAGCATGTAAAAATATATTATAGGCTTTGACATAGTTATGTTTATATAAACATATTTCAATTATGTAATCTTTATTGTTAATTCATTAAAAATCTTCGACCTTTAGAGCCGCGTAACATATTCGCGAGAATTTTCTCGGAATCGCGCGCGATTCTCTGAATGATTTCGATTGATGTCTCGTTGAAAATGTAACTGACCTCGTCCCATATATCCTACCAGAAAGTAAACCTCTTACCAGATGGAAAAACCACCCATTATTTTATACATGAAATAATTATGCAGAACAATTTGCATTCAATGACTGAATCAAACAATAACTTTATGAGTATACCAGAAAATTTCAGGGTTTAGTAATTATTATAATATATATATATATATATATATATATGTATGTATATATACATATTACTGCATTAAAAGTCTCGTTTAAATTTTTTTTGTTGTTTTCAAGCATTTCTTGGTTTCGGGTATATACAATGTCTCCTCTTCAGGAACTGTTAAAAACAAGCAAATTTTTATGTACATATACACTGTTTTTATCTTTAATTGATTAAAATTTACACACTAAAAATTGTTATATACGTTCACTAAAAATTATAATTCATAATATTCTAAGCAATAGGCTATAATAGAATATTTATGTTAATTTTACATATCTTAATTTGAAATTTAATGCTTCGAAGCTAAAGAGTGAATTCTTTGAATTTTTAATAAATTAATGAAGTGTATAAATGTAGAAAAAAATATTAGATAATAGTTCCCGAAGAAGTGGACTTACATTCTTGAAAAGTCGAACCAATTATAAATGAAAAATTAAGTAGTTTAAAAAAATATCAGATTTTTAGTTAGAAGAGATAATATTTTACTTTTAATATTAATTTATCAACTTTTTGTAATAAATATGGGACCCCCCGGGGGGTTAGTAGCTAGAACTACAGACTTTCAATCTGGAGGTCGAGATTTGATACCAGTCGGACAGCCTGATATCAAGCAGCAGTGATATCGGCTTTTACTTGAAAATATTGTTAACAATTTTTTATAGTCAAACATAGCCTTTAATGGCATTGCTGAAATATCTCAAATAGAAAGGCATCTAGGGGATCTAATATAAACAATATTTAAAATAAACTACTTCTCTGATAATAAGTATAATCAATGTATTTCCTATTAATAACGTCGTTCATAGTAATAGGCAGTGCTCAATACAGCTTTTGGATCTGATAGCCGTATTTTTCATATTTTTAAAAAGCTTGATTATTAGAAGAGCTATACAAATTTTGAACGAGCAATTTGTTTTTTATTCATTTTATTATTTCAACAGCAATCAGAACTACTTAACCTTAAGGTTATGGAATTACATGTCCTATAAGCTGTTTGTTGAATACTTATCGGTTAAGTTAAGGTTAAATCTTAACCTAATGTTTCATGAGAGGCAACCCGTTGGTTTACACATTTTCCTATGGGTGGTGTTTTTGTATTAGCCCTTACATCTAATAGTCATCATATGATTGAATGTTGCAGCTATGCCCACGAAAGGCGATTTTTACTTGAAATTATATTAAGTTCTATAAACTCAAGTGGAAATTTGACATCAAAGCTGCCCTGATGTTAAGCTGCCTTGGTCATGCCTATTTTCGCAATTTTTGTCGGAAAATCTCTGATGCTCATATTTATAAGGTAGGTTCCTCATGACCTTAGAAAAATGCATTAAATTATTTCGATTGCAGTTTCGAGATAATTTGAAATATGCAAAATGTAGCAAATGGTTTTTAGCGAAAATCTCGCGAATGGTTAGAGCTATTACAAAAATTTTGCCTGAGCTGATAGATATTTTAAATACGCATTTTTTATTCATAGACATCATATCCCTATCTTGAAAAGTTTCCGAATTATAGGCGTTTAACCGAATGAAACCTAAAAAATTGAAACAGTTTCTGGCTAATATCTCGCGAACGGCGAGAGATATCATAAAAAATCTTATACTGGGTTAAATATGTTTTGATATAGAATATTTCGCCCAAAAATCAAGGTCCTGTGATGAATCCTTCAAGTGTTATAAGTGCTTAAAGCAAGTAAATGATTTTTTATGTCAGTAAATATTTTGTTTTGTTTTAATTTACTAAAACAGTCAATGAATCGATGACTCATGATCGCCGTAAACTTGTGTATTCCCAAGAATCGATTGCACAAGGCAGTCTGCACGCACAGCACCATCGCCATCGCGCTTCATTAAATAATTGTTATTCTACTCGGCGGCGCGGTACAACATTACGTGTTACATAATTTAACAATTCTTTATTCTGTTCGGGATTCCCGAATCGCGCAACTCGGCCCAGTAGAAACCAGGATCTAAGCTTTCCTAACACCAGGAAAATTGATTGAGAATAATTTCCAAAGTGAACGCCAGTCGGTTAAGGCGTATCTGAATCACTCATACAACTTTCGAAATGCGAATGAGAATGTGAAAATTACAAAAATATGGTATTATGGTTAATTTATTAGAAACTATATTTGAACAAAACAACATAAAAAATGATAATTTTTAGATGACGAATGTTTAGTTACCGAAGGAGACTGTTTTTTACGTTGTTTATGACGTTCCAAGTCATTTTGAATCGTTTGATACCAAAATTGCGTATGTGAGCGAAAATTTTGTCACTGTTTTTTAATGTCCTTATAATGGTGGGTGTAGCGGATTTAACAGCATCCTGTAAAGCAGTATTTTGGCTGCTTCATCTTGACTTTAAGATTTACTTTGTCTTTGATGTGGTTTCGATATTGAAACCATTTTTTCTTGCAATAATGTAGATTTGTAGACTGTGGGTTGAGTGCAAAGGTTTCAAAATTTTAATAACTTTTTGAGGAAACTCAATAAGGACTCGCGATTTCTTTATATTTACCAGACAAGTTCAAAATGCTTCATCTACGGTTGTACCAAAAATCCTGAACTGATTTTGAAAATTTAGTAGCTTGTCGACAGATATCAGTTAGAAATTGTGTGATTAGCTCTTGGTAAAGATAGACTAATTTGAAATTTAGTAGCTGGTTGAAACATATCAGCTAGAAATTGTTTCGACATCGAAGGAGACTGTTTTTAACAGAAGATCCAATTTGCTAATTCTAAGTTTACTCGACATTTCAAGTCATTCTGAATCGTTTCATACCAAAATTGTGTATGCGAGTCAAAATTTGACTTTTGATCGACGATTTCTCAAAAAAGCTACACCGATTTTAAATTTTTAAAAACTTTTGATGAATTTCAATAAGGACTCGCAGTTCCTTTATCTACCTGACAAGGGCAAAATATTTCATCTACGATTTTACCAAAAATCCTGAACTGATTTTGAAAATTGAGTAGCCTTTCGACAGATATCAGTTAGGAATTGTGTTTCTTCACCGAAGGAGACTGTTTTTAACAGAAGATCCGATTAGCTTACTCTATGTTTACTCTACATTTCAAGTCATTCTGAATCGTTTAATACTAAAATTTTGTATGTGAGTCAAAACATGACTTTTGGACGACAATTTCTCAAAAGAGCTGCACCGGTTTCAAAATTTGACTCGCTGTTTCTCTACATTTACCAGGTAAGTGCAAAATACTTTATCTGCTGCAGTTTTATCAAAATTCTTGAACTGATTTAGAAAATTTAGTAGTTACTATAGTTTATATACGGATTCACCAACAATCCTGAACTGATTTTGGAAATTTAGTAGCTTGTCGACAAATATCAGTTGTGATTAACTTTTGATTAAATTCGACTGGTTTCAAAATTTAGTAGCTTATGGAAAGATATCAGTTAGAAATTGTGCAATTAGCTTTTAGTAATAACTGCAATCGTTTCTTTTTAATTAATTGCTGAAATTTGTTGGACGATTTTATTCAAACTTTTCAAAGTAATAGAGTTTATGGTCGAAACGCACTTAAATTATCGTAGACTTAGGACAGGTTATTTCAATTATGAACAGTTTATTAAAATTTATTATTTTTTGGTAACATTTATTCGTCTGTTTATATTCATAAGTTTTGATTTATTTTCGAATTATACAATTAAAACGTTTATCATCAATTTTATGCAATTTATTACTAAATCTTAATTCTTATTGATAAAGTTGATTATTTACACATATTGGGAAATTCATGAAATTTGCCTTAAGGCCATTTATATCTAGTTTATATGTTTAAACCCTTTCCACTCGCGAATTCCGGAATTTACATCTATTTTCGGAACCTCGGCATCCGAGTTGAAAGGGTTAACATATCATAAGAATCTTAAATACAATTCTCTTTTACCTAGCTTGTTCTATGCAAAGATTTAATCAATCGATTGATTAAATCTTTGCATAAAACAAGCTAGATAAAAGAGAATAGTATTTAACCCCGATCGGATTCGATTATTTTAACTATTTTTAAATAACATTTAATTCATTAATCCGTATTAACTACTACAAGCAAATACTCGTATAAATGTTTTTTTGAGCAAAACATCGAGAAACAGAAAAATTCAAAAAAGAAAAATTGTAACGCATTTTCTAACTTCATCTCTTTGGCTGCTTGTACATCTATATAAAATATTACTACTACTTATATTAAAAGAAAGCGCTGTATAGACTAGAACATTTTCCATTATTTAAAGATAAATAACAATACACTCTAATGAATTAACTGTGGCTTAACTGAATATATGTTCGTTGCATTGCATAATCTTTGTTTATATGTTCAATTTCATCTCGAACATGAATCATCATGTACCGTTCGACGAGACGCCAGATATTGCATCTTGCCTCTGAGGCAAAATCTTATTTAATTCTCACGTCCGGGTTATTAACCATTTGATTTCAAAAGTACGAGAAGAAAGTAAAAGCATTAGTAGGTGCTCAAATGTTAGTTGTTGCTCACTATGACGCGGTTGCCTTAATAATGTATTAAGAATAAAATTAAACGGATTTTTGAATTAGTGATTTTTACACCTGTCCTGTAGGAAAAAATTGCTTATTTTTTTATATATAAAAATGAATCGCAAAATGTGTTGGTAAGAGCATAACTCAACAACGCCTGGACCAATTTGGCCAATTCTTTTTTTAAAATGTTCGTTGAAGTCCAAGAATGGTTCTTGCGGCGAGAAAAAATCGAATAATTGCCGGGAAAACCCTAAAAACAGCCTTTTCTTTTTCACATACAAACGTTTTCTAACTAAAACGTAGAATCAAATTGAGCTTTATTGCTATTATATAAAGTTCATATGAAATTACAAGCACTCACTTTTATCTAAGGCAGGTCTAGCCGTTTCGAAGATACAGAGCAAAAAGTGCCAAAAATGGTAATTCAGTTTTTAAGTAACGGCTCAAATTGAATGATTTAATTTGAATTGACGAAATGAAAAATTGATTAAATTTTTAGAAAGGCTGGTCTAGCGGTTTGGGAGACACAAAAAAATGTGAAGAAAATGATATTTAACAGTCTAAAATGATCATTAGACATATGCACATTAAATTATCAGATATTTTATAGAGATTTTAAACATGTGTACTAATTCTCTTACAATTTTTTTGGGTTTCGTATCAAGATTTTTAGTTTCTAAAGTTCACTTATACGGTTCAAACAAATTTCAAAATTTCCAGATTTTTTTTTTTCGAAATTTTCAAAAATATACAAAATTTAATACACCTAAGTCTGTTTTTATACGGTAGATTGGTTCCAGAAGAAGCCGTGTAGAAAAACGTGTAAAAAAGGACATTGATCTTATACAAAATGGGTGATTTTTCCTAATCTCTAAAACCTATTAAAATTAGTGAAAAACACGAATTTTTAGAACAAGAATTTATGTTTATTTTAGTTAGTGCTATTCACATTTGCTTTGACCAGTAAAAATTGTTTGTACGCGCTAAGGGGAATTCACTTAAATCTTTAAGCTGGTTCGCAAACTATCGATACTATCGATGGTTTCAGACTTTTTACTTTCATAAATACTTTTTTGTGATATGAACATACTTCGCAAAAATTAAATTTGGCAAAAAAACTTAAGTACATAAAATTTCAAATCGTGCTAATGGAATAAAATCGTGTAAAAAAAATTAAAAATATTCAATTTTCAAACCGTGTTATATCAAAACCGTGTACAAAAAAGACCGTGTAAAAACAGACTTAAGTGTACACGCTTACATACATATTTAGACAGATGAAAGGGTAGACAGGTAAATTGGTAGATATGGGTAAAATGGTGGACAGGTAATTTCGAAGATAAATAAAATGGACGAAATGACAACTGGTAGATAGACTATGTAGACATGTAGAACAGAATTACTGGTGCATTAGTAAACAAGTAAATTGGTTGGTAGGTAAAATGGTGGATTGATAAACAGGTTAACAGGTAAATTGGTAGACAGATAAATTGATAGACAGATAAAATGATAGACAGGTGAATTGTTGAACAGTTCTTTAGAAATAAGTTCTTTATATCAATATATTTTTGTTCATTTGATTCTATAAGCCCTGGCACATCTCCACATCGAGTAAATGAAGAATAAGGAGAAACGTTTCTGCATGTTGAATTTTCTATTCTATTTATGATATAGGAGTTTGAATTACTCTAATAATTTGTTTTAATTATTGAATACCAAATATCCGAACCACAACCTTAATTTCTATATGATTGAGAATCTTGAGTATGATTCTTCATATGGATATATGTCTTCTGAAATTTGCCAAAGCTTCAGCTATTTTAACTTTTCACTTTATCAACTCAGAAAGCTCATTTCTTTCGATAATACTTGGTATTATATTATTAGCTATAATTTCAGTTAATTCCAAAAATATTTTCATATTATTAGTAGTAAATCAAATAGCTAAAATTGTTTACTTTTATACAATTTTATTTTTACCCTCATTTTGCTATTTTGTAAATTTTAAGAGTGTAAATAAAAACATAAAAATCTATTGTATGTATCAAAGTGTTAAAACTAAATATGTTCAGTAAGAGGTCGTTTGTCGGTCAAAAATACCTCTTAAATCATTTTTGTTCACCGTTACACACACGTGTGCCTGAAAACTTACGTGAAAGGGATTTACAAAAAGAGAAATAATTTCTCAAACACGAAGGTCAATGTCTTTGTTTAAAACATTGGCGTACCCAATGATATAAACACACACACACACACACACACATATATATATAGATATATAATATTAATATATATATATATATATCTACATATATCAACAGAAAATTTATTATATATATATATAATATATATATATATGTGTGTGTGTGTGTGTGTGTGTGTGCAAATGTTTTGACCGGTTTCGATAGATTTTGAGGCGCTGATTTCTTCTACCCCTACGACCAACTTGAAGTTTGAAAAATTGCCAACTTTGAAGCTGATTTTAACTATGAAGACGATGATAAATTTGTACTTTTTTGGTTTGGTATAAAGATTGTACTTTTGTCTACACAATGCATTTATTAAAATTATTAATTTCATTCATTAAGGGCCTTAAAATTGCATTTGGAAGTCACGATTTTGGCAGCTTCTGATAAATCGGAAATATATGGAAAAAATAGTAAAATTTGCAAAATTTTCAAATTACACCAAAGTATGTTTGATTTACGCTAACCAGGCGTAAATACGACTTTATTAAAAATTCTTTCTACTACCTACTATTTCTTATATGTTTATATATATATATATATATATATATATATATAAATGCCATGTATATATATATATATATATACATACCATAACAACGGTTACCATAGCAACGCTTATAGTCTTATTTAAAAATAAGAATTTATATTTTTACAAATAGAAGACTTTGTGTATAATCAGTTGGCCGAGATCGTTAAGTTACCACTACGGTTGCTCATTGTACCTTGGTTCAAATCTCGAAGAGGTCTGAAAAATTATCAGTTTTTCATAATTATCAAATATTAGTTCAAAATATTAAATTCAGGTGGCGCATTTCGACCTTGACACTTAGAATATTTCTGAAAAACAAAAAACTCAAGTTTCGCACTTGACTGTAAAAGAGATACATAAATGAGATGACGAAGGTAGAGGAAGAACTGGGGAAAGAGAAGGGTAGAGGCAGATGATGAATAAGAGAGATGGGTATGATACATATTCTTTATTCAAATTCAATATTAATACAATATGAGAATAAAAATAACTATTATCATCAATAACTGAAATAGCCGAGTGGTTTAAGTGACCGCATACTCGGTGAAATCACTCTGGAGGCACAAGGAGAGACGGATCGAGTCCAGCTGAAGGCGACGACGACCAACTCTGAAGCAGAAAAAATGGAGCAGTGCTGGTGAATGGCTGTTGGCAGGCGCAAAAAGGGTCCTGAAACAAACACACCAAGTGATGGTCAACCTGAGGTCCATGATGCGAGAGGTTACACGCAGAGAGACGCATTGCGGAAGATGCATGCCGAACCCAAAAATCTACCCAAAAACCACAACATGCGAAAAAAACACCAAAAAAGGAAAAAAAAATGTGAAAAAAAGCGGAAAAAGGGGAAAAAAAAGGAAAAAATGAGGAGGAGGAGGAAGGAGGGGGTGGAGAGCCTAAAAAAAACCCTCCTAAGTCCCAGATCAATTTTTCTCTTTTCTGTTCAGCGTTGAAAATTTTTTATGTTTTTTAGTGTTCCCTCACACCAATTCCCAAAACCAACACTCGAATGAAATGAAGTCCACGTTGAAATTTTCACAACGAGAAAAAATTACTGGGACTTAGTTAAAATTTTTAACTTTGCCCCAATAAAATTTTCTCGTTATGAAATTTTCAATATGGGTCTCATTCATTCGAATGTTGGCTTTGGGATAATATAGCATGCATAAATAACTTGTCTGTATTAATCGAAAAGGTTTCAGAAAATTTGGACTTAAAAAAAAAAATATCTGAAAGGACTTAAAAAAAAAAAAAAAATCCGAAAGAATTATAATCAGAAAATTTGGACTCAGAAAAAAAAATATTCGAAAGAATTATTTAACTAATCTATGATATGAAATGAAATTAATTGAATCAAAATTGTTTATACGACTTGATAAAACATGTGAAACCTTTACAATTAATCGAGACAAGAAAACAAATATAGCTGACTTGAATAATATACAAATTATTAGAAAAAGCCATAAAAGAAATTCAATAAAACTTGTAAAATGAAATAATAGAAAATGTTCGAAAACTTGAACATTAAAAACTTCAAAACTGTTTAAAGCTGATTGTTATCGTTTAGAAATTGAGTTAACTAATTTTACAACTTCAATCGAATAATAAACTTGTGAACAAATTATGTTTTGTCTAATCATTCAAGTCAACTATTGAAATTTTGATTGCATGTCTTGATCAAAATTGTTTTTAGTAATAAAAGAATAAAAATCTATCATTTAGCTTTGCAGCAATATAATTGAATAAATTTAAAATGAAACTACAGTAAAAGACTTTTAAAAGCTGCATTTAATTAACAATTTGGCAAGTCGTATTAAATATTTGAAATAATTTGATCAAAACCAACAATCGTGTTATCCATAAATAAGAATGTACATGCAGTCAATATTGCTACAGCATAAATAACTCGTCTGTCTTAATCGAAAAGGTTTCAGAAAATTTGGACTTAGAAAAAAAAAATTATTTGAAAGAATTATTTAATTAATCGATGAGATGAAATAATGTTAATCGAATCAAAATTGTCTATATGAATTGATAAAACATGTGAAACCTTCACAATTAGTCGAGACAAAAACAAATGTAGTTGGACTTGAACAATATACAAATAATTGGGGAAAGCCATAAAAGTAATTCAATAAAACTTGTAAAATGAAATATTAAAAAATGTTTAGAAACTTGAAAATTAAAAAAATAAAAACTGTTAAAAAGCTTATTGTTATCCTTCAGAAATTGAGTTAAATATGAATCAAATAATAAACTTGTATACAAAATTATGTTTTGTCTAATCATTCAAGTCAACTTTTTGAAACCTTAATCAAGCTACATCAACTCGAATAGTATTATAAATTAATTCATTCATTATCGAGAAAATATCTTTTAAAAATGTAGCCTTTAAAAATAATATTGGTATAATTAATTCAGTCATTTTTAAAACAAAGTTATTTGATCATTGCATTTATATAAAAATCATTGCATTTATATAAAAATCTATCGAGTTAATGTAGTATTAAGTAAAGTCTAATTATGTATATATGATGAGACATGATTAAACAACATGTTGAGCAATATTTAAAAAATTGTACTAAGAACAGATTATTAAAAAAAGATCTTTAAGAAATAACAAACAATATTTTATTTCATTAAACATCTATTAATTTGTGAATTCATTGAAAAATTCAAAATTAATTACTCAACATATGAATTAATCAAATCATCGATTACAAGTCTTGATCAAAATTGTATTCAGCAATATAGGAATAAAAATCTATATATAGCAATGCAGCAATATCATTACATGAATTGAGAATAAAATTACAACGAAAAACTTATTTTAAAAAAAAGTAGTTTGATCAAAACCTGTTTAACAAAACATTTTGACAATAATAAGAAAAAAGTGCCTGAATTAAAAACAGCTACAGGGAAAACACATGATTCTTGATAATAGAAAAGTAAATAATTATTGACGTGGAATAGCAACCAACATCCACTAGTCATTGTAAAATAGAAAGAGTTTTATTTAGCCATATTTAATATTTTAAATTTATAATAAAATTTAGTATCTAGTTAGAATTATAGAAAGAAATCTTAGTATGTTAGATATTAAAATGCTATTTGACAGATTCTTCAAAACTTTCAATCTGAAATATCTACAATTCTACAAAGTCTACAATTCCACAGACTTAATATTTTGGTGGAACATTTACGGAAGTTACAGATCATATTCGTTTATAGAAAAATAAAATATTCTTAATGGTCATTTCATGTCATTGCAATAAAAATTGAAACAAACAAAAAATAAAAAATATTGTATTATATTAATTTAATCAATTTATAAATTGCATTTGCTTAATTGAATTTAAAAAAATGAATCACGATGTTTTCCCCATAAGGAATTGAATAAAAGCAACACACTTATCGAGTACCACTTGACAATTTAATAACTAAACAAAGTGCATGTAATATTTGTTGAATCATTTACAACATTATCAAATGTTTTTTTGCAGATTGATTAACAAAATTGCCAGTGATATTCGACATTTTTACACATACATCTGCTAAAGTAGTTGTATTAAATTTTTTATACAGTTGTGGTAAATGTTCCCGAAAGGTAAGTTATAGTAATTGAAAATAATATGTTTCTTATTTGTTGCTAGAATTGTAAAAACAATGATTAATAGTTAAGATGAATATTAAATTAATATGTCATAAATAAGTCTTTACTAACTAAATTAACTAAAATATATACCATAACATAGAACAAGAAATGAAGCTTGAAGTCTCTGTTGCAACGACATTACTATGTAATTAAATAAATTAATAAATAAACCTTTTTATTAGCAGATGCATGTGCATAAACTACTAATCATGCACAAGTCAGTAAATATTTCACTGAAATACATACAGGCTGATTTCAACAAATTTTAGTATATTATTTGTTATACGATAAATGTGCCTGTACATGATTCCAACAAAGCATTTATTGACATGTTATGTATAAAATTGGTTGGACTCACATTGAAGAAAAACCTCCAAAGCAGGTACTAGAAGCCCCACACGAATCTAAACATTTAATTGAATCACTACACCACACCACTTCTTACATTTTATACACTTAATTTATAATTTGCAAATGTTCGAGTGCAGTCTTTTCTCAACACAGAACGCAATGCACATATTTGAGACTATTGTGAATGAATTTGGCGACTTTAAAAAAGAAAAAAAACTTATCGGCGTCAGAAGCATGCATCATATATAAATTACATATTTGGCAATCGACAAATGTATATATAAATAAGCAAAGGATACAGTGAAATCTGTAAATGTGGATTTTGATTATGAGATATATGAGAATTGAAGGCCCTGTAAATGAAATGTATTAATTATAAGCTATGATGCCGATAAGCAACCTCAACAACCATTTGTTGTTATTATAGTACAACCGAATTACATTTTTCAATCAGTTTGATCTAATGAGCTAATTAAACCAGCATACATTAATTAATTACAATTATGCAATAATTAAAAAGTTCATAAATTATTACTTATGTTACAAAATCCATTCACAAAAACTATCAAGAAATATGGCCGCCGCCCTAAGGCTTTTGTAGCCAACTTCATGCTTATTTATACTTGTAGCCACCGCTAAAAAATTGCAATGATAGACAGCGCGAATTTCAAATTGAAAATCATAAATTATTGAAACATAATTTGTTTGAAGTAAATGGATTTTATTGATATATGAAATAAGATGTTGCTATATTTAATAATTTCTAAATGAAAAAAACTTGTCATCGTTTGTATTGAAAAGAGTAGAATCAATAATAAAATTTTCTTAGAAATATCTTACCGTTATAATTTAATATAAATAACTTAATTATCTCCCCTTAATTATTAATTGTTTATTAGTTTGAAAAATATAAAAGTCACGAATTTATAAAATATATACAAGGGAGTGTTTATTTATATATTAGAGCACATGCTAATCTGACAGTTCTCTGAATTGTTTGGATTTTCATACTTTATAACCTAGACAATATGAGAATATAATAAATTCATATTCCCTATATAACTTATTCTAGTATATACTAAATTCTCAAATAATAATTAATATTTATTTAAAATGCATTATACTTAAAATTAGCTTAAGCATACTATTATAAAATCAGTGTAAAAATTAATAAAATGGATGAGGTATTACTATAATAATATATAATAACTGTAAACATTTGTTGATTTGATTGTCTATATTTTAGCTGGTTGCAGAAGTTTTAAAATCAAACGTGGCTTATGTGTTTGCAAACGGAGCATTGAATAAACATTTTGCTAATAAACATCCTCATGAGTTATCTTTAGGCCACAATCTACACAAAATTCCATCCATAAATTCTTACAATCCAAATGCTGTTTCTTCACTTTTTGCCGACTATCCATACAAAGCAAATTTGCCTATTCCTCTAATTGTGTCAGAGAATTTCGATACTGCTCATGCAAATTACATTGAAGATCCTGCCTTAAAAATTGTTAAAGAAAAAAGCCTGTGGTGCAAAAATAAACAAAAATTTCTTAATGTTTGGAAAAGAGATAAAGGTATTTTTTTTATTAAATAGTATTGTATGATTATGAAATATTTCTTAACATGTATGTTTTCAGAACTAGCTAAAAAGTGTTCGATCAAAGATAAAGATCCAAAGTGTGCAAAATTTCTAGTTGATTATGCTGAATTTAATTTATCAGACCCAGATGTTAATTTTAATTCAACTTATAATTGGTATTATACTGATGGAACTTTAAATATAATAGAAGACAATGGTATAAATATACTATTGCATAATTCATCTATTTTTGATAACCAAATAAGTAAGTATTATATATCAGAAAATTTTGTATAAAATACCTTTATCTGTTAGTTTCTTTGGTATAATACTTCTAATCAAAATATTCATTATAAGAATTGTCTTCTATATACTAAGCATTAAAGTTTAAAACAGTCTCAAAAAACTGTTAAAATTAGTTGTAGATTAAAAAATTAATTTATTCAACAGCATTATTTTCTTTACTTGCAACTCACTATAGTTAATTTACATAAATTACTTGATAAGACTTATCTATTTCAATTATGTATGCAAAAAATTTAAATATTTTTAATGCATGTTTAAATTATAACTAAGTTTATTTTATCTAGGTGTAACTCCTATTCAACGATGTCCCACAGGGTATGAATATCACAGTACATTAAGGCCAAGCACAAAAAAATTAAAACATGCTGAACCAATCTTTCAAATTAATTCTTGCAGAACTAAAGAAAACATAATACTTGGCATTAGACAAAAAAAAACTTATTCATTATTTAATGTAGTAGCAGATGATACATATTATCAAATCAAACGAATGAATGATATTACACAAACAGAATCTCTTACAAGTTCATGTATTGATAGTTTTAGTCAACAAAGTTTTGCATTAGCTGATGTTGACAGTGCTATCACTGTGTATGATCTGAATATAATGAAAGAACTTAATGTTCTGAGTTTGGAGAGAGAGCAAGATTTGCTAGATAAATGGTTATCAGTAAAGTATTTTGAAAGTAATATAGTATTTGCAGTAAACAGAAATAATATTTATTCTGTAGATTTGAGGGCAGATGAAAATCAAATATGTATTTACAAACCAGAAAAAGACAAATGTGAAGAGATGTCTGTTTTCAAATTTAGCGCATTTCACAAAAATCTCCTTTATGTAGCAGGAAATCATAATTTATTTTCTTATGATGTGAGAATGTTCAATCAGATTCAACCTCTGCAAAGGTGGACCCATGGTATGAAATCAACACCGCATTTGATGGATGTTGGAATTCAAGATAATAAGGAAATAATCATTTTGGCTAGTCCTCTACATGATGAATTAAGATTGATAGTCAATACTCATAATGAAAATGATGACAAAAAATGTTTAAATGACATATTAGCTCAATCTTTTCACTTACCTTGGAAGCCACCAACAGTTGCTGATTCTTTGATTTCAAGCCAGCTACAGGGTAAAATGTTAAAACCTGATAAATATTTATCGAAACGAATCAAATCTTGCAATGCAGGTTTAGCTTTGATACCAAATAATACATCTCTTCATATAATATGGCAAAATTCCTTCACAGATATATTTCAACAAGAAATTCGACCAAACTTTGAGGCATTTTGCAATGAATATGCACATAGTTCACTTTCTAATTGGTCTCTTTTAAAATCCAAAACTGCACCACCATTGTTTGCCACAAACATAATAAACATGAAACCAGTATTTAATCTTTTGAAAGCTGATATACAGGAGATGCCAAAAACTAAAAAAACCCAAAATGAAAAATGGAGAAGACCTCTTGATAAGCTCACTAAGTATAAAGATGTTCTTGCACAAGATATTTTAGCACCATGGAATTTAGTGTCAGGACCAATTGATAATATTCCATCACAATTAGAAACAAGTGAAGCTTCAACAAAGGAGAAGGTTTCGGCTTGGCTGGAAAATTCCTCTGTAGCAGAAAGTAACTTGAGTGAACATGTATACGACAAAAATATTTCACAAATTACTTCATTTACTAATTTCATGTCTCAACCAATATTACCAAATCATAATGCACAACCATTAATTACTAGTTCTCAACCTGTTGCAAAAGCTAAAATGACTACATTAAGAAAAAGAAAATATGAAGGTTTTTAATATGAGTTGAATGCATTTATATATTGTAAATAGTAATTTAATATATACTAGATAAAAGATAATTCATTGAAAGGTATATGAAAAAATGTTTGTAGATAAACAATATGTAAAATGTTTTAGATAAACAATATCAACATAAAATTAAAAATAAGTAAATGAATTTAAAATAATCATGAGACTGCATATAATTTGACCAATTAAAATATAAACACGCATATGTACATTATAAATAATTAAAATAGTTAAACATTAAATTATTTCAGTTATATCATAAAAACATTAAATAAGAATTAGGTAAACTATTAATTAAAATGACATACAAAACTATTTTAAACAGGAAATATCTGCAATTATAGATGCCATTAATTGCTTGTCATGGAAGATTGAACTAATTTCTTCCTCGTCCCATTGGAGAGTAACCTGTAACACACAACCTGGTTGTAACAAAAGAACCAACTTTTTATATTTCTGCAATTTTACCTTCTGTAATCTTGGTTCCTTTTTACCACTTATTCTGATAATGCCTCTAGAATCCACAAGAGAACACAGCCCCACAAATTCAGTCTGGTCTACAGCCATAATATTTTGTTTAGTACATACTCTTTTATAAATGTCATGTAATCTTCCAATAGTAACATCACGGTTTGAAGATTTTTTAAGTATTAATAATAAAGAGCAAATTAATATACATTGTTGAATTGGCAATTCAGTTTGTTCGTTTTCTTCTGTTTTGTCATTGAGACTCTGCGGGGTGGAATAGACATTCTTCAACACTGATACTACTTGACCTAATTCAACACCAACTAAAATGAATAAAATTTAAATTATGGAGATTGTGATTCATTTGAATATGAAAATATAAAAATTGAGCAATCTGTATGAATTTTATATTAAAATCTATTACCTGCAGGTTGTTTATGTAAATTTTCTTTTTCAACACATGTCTGTTGCTCTGTCAACTCAATTACACGTCTTCCAATATCTAATGCACGTCTTGCATCTCCTGACACAGCAGCTACTTTTCCTGCCAACAATTGCACAGCCATAGGACTGAATACATCAGTGACTCCACTTGATTCTAGTCTCTGTTTATATATTTCTATTATTTGATTTTTTGAATAAGGTGCAAAGTGCATAAGCTGAGGTTTTAATTCACATTTTGATTGCAGTCGTGGTAATATTCTATCAGTTAAATCTAGAGCATTAGCAATACCAATGAGTATTAGCTTTGATGAAGCGTATGATGGCCATTCAAAAATGGTATATAAAATGCTTTGTTTACGGCTGTCCAATTGATCTATCTCATCCAAAATCAGAAGTCTAATAATAAACAAGAATATTTACATATATATTTGCTTATTTAAAAAATATAAATTTATACCATAAGTATCTTACATCATTTTATGTTTTGATTGAATGTAAGTCTCTATAGCGCACTTGTAGTCTTTTTCAGTAGATTTGCACTTGAGTTTTAATTCAGTGGCTATACGTTCAAAAATTGTTTTAGAATTCTTAATCCCAGTACAATTTGCATAAACTATACTCAATTTATTTTTATACTAAAAGAAATTATTTGATATAAATGTATGAATATAAAACAATATGTAATTAATATAAAATAGAAGAAGGATATATATCCTTCAAAATAGTTTATAAAATAAGCTTACTTTCTGTATAATATTTGTTAAACAAGCTGTTTTTCCTGTTCCTGGGGGGCCACTAACATACAAGGATGTTGAAGTCTCTTTTTTCAAACTTGTGTTTATTATATTCTCTAACTCCTGTAACTCCTTTTCACGGCCAGGTAGGTTAATAGGAGCTGTACTATGTAATGCTTGCCTAAATTGAATTTTATAATTAATATAAGAATAATCACCAGATTGCAATGATGAATATCATTAATGTATTCCATGCTCAACAACCTACTAAAATACTTAAAATTTTACCTAGCTATTTGTAATCTTCCATCAAGTTCATCATTTTTCTCATTTCCATTCTGTATGTCTAAAGTTAAATTTTGAAGTAGCTTATTGGTGGGCGATAGGGATGAAGCACTATTAACATGTTGACCAGTTCGGCGTATTTTTGGTGGAGAACATGCTAAAATAAAATTTTGTTTTATTTATCTAAAAGGATCATAATATAGATGTGATACAAAATAGTTTTACTTATGTTCTGTAAGATTGTGCAGAATCTAATTGGTATGATAAATATAACAATATGAAAAAAATATGTATATTCAAGAATTCTTAAGTAATGAATAATTTAGAAACTTGATATTATGTAGTAGTGATATCGAGTTTTATTTAAAAATATAGATAAAGATACGTTTCCAATTAAAAATAGCACATTTCAGGCACTGCAGTGTAAAATGACAATGGAAAAGCTCTTCCATTATTCTTTCCTGATTCGAATTGGAGTTGGATTATTGGAGTCAGCTCATGGACCTGCCCTGGAGCAGAGCACCCCATTAATAAATAAGCATATGCACCTATGGTTTATTATGCATCCTATAGATAAATAAGCATGGAACACCCATTGTTTTATGATATATAAATTTAGATTATTCTTAAACAAAATATTTTAAAAACTAGAAAGAATATAATGATTGTATTCTTAATGCATGGCTCTGCTAAATTAAAGAAACGGCATCATAACTGCAAAGAATTTAAAAATACTATCGGGTTCTTAAAATTCAATATTACCGACTGACATTTAAATCAAGTTGACAGATTTTTAACGATCAAATTACAATAATTTTTCTATATTGGTATTTGCACTTAAATGCTCCAACTTCATAACATTTAGTGACGTCAATCAAACAAGTTAACCTATAATTATAGTAAAATTGCGGCATTCGTATTAAAATTGGCAAGTATATGATGATGAAAATCTTCAAGAAATTAAATCATAATGTTTGTAAACAAATATTTTACAAAGTTCAGTATCGTTCAAATTGAGTTTTAAGAAAAGACGTGTAACAGGTTCGTATACATAACACCCAAGGTCTCAAAAGCCGACAATTTGTAATAAATGTGCATTGACAAAAATGGGAACCAAATCGAATTTAGAATTGGAGGAACTAGCATTCGCAAGTACGCCGACACAACAAATGGCAGCATCATGTTGTGGAGCCCTTATAACTTCATTATTTATGACTCCTTTAGATGTCATCAAAATCAGAATGCAAGCACAACAGAAACCAATATCAAACAAATGTTTTCTATTCTGTAACGGCCTAATGGAACATCTATGTCCATGTAACCCACCATCTGGCCCCAGAATAAATCCAGGTAAAAGCTTTAACGGTACAGTAGATGCCTTTATAAAAATATCAAAAGCTGAAGGCTTAAGCACTTTATGGTCCGGCCTGGCTCCAACACTAGTATTAGCTGTGCCTGCAACTGTGGTATACTTTGTACTCTATGAACAACTAAAAGTCAAGTTGATGAGTACAGAGATAAAACATATTTTTTATCTAAAGATGTAAATGAAACCCCTGGGTGGGTTCCACTATTGGCTGGATCATCAGCAAGAGTTATATCAGCTATGTGTGTTAGTCCACTAGAATTAGTAAGAACCAAAATGCAATCAAAAAAATTAAGTTATGATGAACTAAGAATGGCTCTTCAGCACCTCCTTCAAAATCAAGGCCCCAAAGGACTATGGAAAGGACTCGGAGCAACACTCCTGCGAGATGTACCATTTTCAGCAATCTATTGGACCACATATGAAAATTATAAAAGAATTTGGTGTTCTCCAGATTCTCCCCCATATTTTTATTTTGTTGGAGGCGCTATTGCTGGATGTTTATCAGCATTGTTTACTGTGCCTTTTGATGTTGTTAAGACCCACCAACAAATAGATATTGGAGAAAAAGAGATCTACTCCCAAAAACCTCAACCAAGCGCAAATACTTTCACCATAATAAGAAGTATATATGACCAGAAAGGAGTCAAGGCATGTTTGCTGGACTAACACCAAGACTCGTAAAAGTTGTACCTGCATGTGCTATTATTATAGGCTCCTTTGAATATGGTAAATTGTTTTTATGAATTACAATAGACGAAATACTTTACTTTTAAATAGTGATGATCAAGATGTAAATATTCCCC
>NW_020537324.1:17062344-17133341 GCF_003426905.1 Ctenocephalides felis | reverse complement strand
AGTACCATGATTTTTAATTTCAGTATGGGAAGTTCTAGCAATTTGAATTAAGGCACGATGCCATGCACCCCACTAGTTAATAAAAATGTTTAAAAGATAATTTGGTTATAATTCTTTTCCCACAGAACCTGGTTATATATTTCAGAATTCAGGCGGCACCCTGAATCATATTGGTAGAGTGGCTCGGCACACCCACAGTTAAAAGCTTGCCGACCCCTGGTTTAGACATGCGGAAGACCCGCGCATTATCAATATGCAAAGATTCATTAATTAGTCAATTTTATCAACAATGAATTACGGTCAGGTCTATTTTTACTAAAAACTAATCAGCACGATTCCTATCTGATATCTTTCGAACTGTTTTTGATCAATTTGAATTATTAAAATCGGTTCAGGATTTTTAACTATGTGCTAATTAAAAGAAAATTAATAAAGCATAATCAACGCAAGTCCTTGTCGAATTATATTGAATGGCTTTTAAATTAAAAAAAAAACGTTATGTTTTATAAACAGCTGACACATTTTCATGCCCTTTGAGGTCTAACTACTCATTATCGCAAAGACAAAAATTTTATAGAAAATAATTTTAATCAAATAACAGAAAATATTCTGTATCGGATAGCAAGATTAGTTATAACAGAATCTTTAGATAATTATAACAGATTCAAAATATTTTTCATTTAACAAAGTACACGTGGTGATTAGCAAACCAGTTACAAAAGAAATCTTTCAAAATAGATATCGCCCTCGAGTGATAGTTGAATAAAAATAGTAAACACCAAATGCAAGGTTTTAAACTTCATGAAATATAAACATACAAACTAAAATTTAAATGCCATCTTTTGATATTTTTGATAACAATTTGCATGCATTTTTAGTTACATAATATTAGTTTCATGGCATGGCATGGCATTCATGGCAGGCAGAAAGAGTTAGAAGCCAGTCGCAAATGTAATGCTACCTGTATTACAGTTTTAAATTAGGTCGAAAAATTAAGATAAAAAGCACATAATGGCTACCAGATCAGGAAAACTTTTTAAACAAACAGCAAAAATATTGAGTCCACGCACAAGTACACCAAAATTTTATAGACGTCCCGAGTTACTTAGAGAAGCTGCGAGAAATGAATATTTATCACCTAATTATAAGTAATATTTTAATATTTTATTTTTAAGGCATTTTATTGTGCTTATTGTTTTATAGATCGCCCACAATACTGTCTGATGCACCAAAAAGTTTCAGGAGTAGTAGTTTGTTGTCCGAGGATGTAACCAATATTTATAATTCGCCGAACCGCCAAACGTAAGTTTTGTTTGTATTTTTTATTTAATCATTTTTTTATTTAAATCTGTTGCAAGTATTAATTAACATGATAACAGAAACTAAGACAATCATGAATGTACTTAAAATAATAAAATGTACATATTTTCCTTGATAGTGATATGTTACTTAAAATCAAAGAAAAATTAAATAAGTCCGAAAAATAGTGAAAATAAAATAGAACAAGAGTTATTTAAATAATTATTAACGTGGTTTACAGGTCGCCTATGGTTTATACCAAATCAGATAGAAAATCAATTCGAAATCTATTTGATTCGTCCCCTCTTAAGGATACATCAAATAAAATATTAAATGCACCACTTATAAAATTAGAAGATACAGGTAAATGCACATGTCTTATTTCAATAAACAAGAATATTGTTCGTTTTAAAAATAGAAAAATCATTGAAATATATTTTTTTTTAGAATCTGATACAAATTGTCTGTGTTTTGATACCCCCAAAGTAAAAACATCATTGAACAGATTACGATCTTCCTCCTTCCATGAATACGAAACCTCTACTCAAAAGCATTTACTTGGAAAGGGATCGTTCGGATATGTTATAAGATCGCGATATAAAGGTTTACATTATAAATGCAATAGTTTAAAAGTCTTTTATACTAATTTAATATTACAGATATGAATATTGCCGCCAAAATCGTTCGCACAAACAATTCCCGTACAATTTCTAGTGGAAAAAGTGAAAGAAATGTATTACAATTGAATCATCCAAATATAATAAAAGTATACAAAATCATACAATCCTTTGACTATGCAATAATCATCATGGAACTATATGAAGGATGTCATTCCTTGAAAAAGTTCATCGGATCTTATATGGATTTGTTATCTGATCACGATCAATACAGGTTAGCTATAGTTGTATATTAAATTGTTAATGAACTTTTCATCAATTTTATTTTTTATTTTAGATACTCATATCAAATCGCAGATGCTTTAAATTACATGCACAGCTCCGGAATAATACATCTGGATATTAAACCAGCAAACATCCTAGTTTTAGACAACATATGTAAAGTTTGCGATTTTGGGTGCTCTAGGCAATTACTTGCAGTGAAAATCAAGATACATATGATTCTAATAATTTACAGGTATGAATATAATCTAAATAAAATTATATTCTCTATATATATAAACTATTCAAATGAGTAATTTCCAGGGAACACTAGAATATATTGCACCTGAACTACTTCAAGGAAAGATTCCAACGATAAAATGTGACATATATTCTTTGGCAATATTGATGTGGCAAATGCAAAACTGTTGTGAACCCTACAAGGTAGATAACATAAAACATAATAAATATACATAATATATACATATATAATGTTTTCAGATTATTGAGCCTGATTGTCTTATCTATAATGTAGTGAAATACAACTTGAGACCGAGATCAAAAATAACTAGGAGAGTAATTAGTTCAAGTCAACGCATGTATGAAAAGTTGTATCAAAAATGTTGGCTCGCAGATCCTGCAGAAAGACCAACGGCCGTGCAAATTATGAACAGTTTACAAGATATTCAAAACTTGGCTGGTTTACCAATGTAATTCGTTTTATTCTTGAGACAATACAAAAACATTTTATTTAATTGATTTTTGTTTTAAATAATTTCTATTAAATTATTAAATATTTACAGTTCTCTTTCAGTAATGTACATATTTATTACCAAGGTATTGGTTTTCCATCGTACTGGAGAAAACCACCATTGTCTTTTTCATTAAGTTTTGTTAAAGTCTTGACAATACCATCAACACTTTCAGATATGTCTAAGGGTGCTTTATTGCCTCCCATATCAGTTTTTACCCACCCTGGATGCATATTTACAGCAATGATACCATCTGATTTCAAATCAACACTCATAGATTTTGTTGCAGCATTTAATGCAGCCTGAAATTAATATTTTTGGTTTTTTACAAAGTTAATGTGACAATAAGTGAATGTTTGAAATTCCATTCATAACGTATAGGTGAATTTATATTAAATACTTTTGTGAGTGATGTCATTCAAATCCCAGTTAACTGTGTGTCAAATTCTTGATTAGAAAGCAAAAATATTCCAGTGTCAAATAATTGTATCATATAAAACTTTTTTCAAGACATTTAGGTGAAATTTTATATCTTATGCTACTTCCTTAAACAATTCAACTTATTTACCTTAGTGCATCTGTATGGATAAAGACCACCTGATTCATTTTGAGAAATCGAACCAAGCATGGAACTCATATTTATTATAGCAGCTTTAGCAATTCCCATTGGCAGTTCACTATTAGCAGAGGAAGCTTTCTTGAGCAAAGGTAAAAATGCCTGTAAATATTTATATTACATTAAATAAAAAATATAACATATTTGAATATAAATACAACATACCTTTGTTAACATGACAGGTGCAACAGTATTAACTAAAAATGTATCCATCATTTTGTCAACTTCAGTAAACGCCAGTCTTGTAGATCGAGGCGAAACGCCTGCATTATTGAAAAGCACATTAAGCCCATCGTCTCCTACTATTTTTGTTACTTGTTCCACTAGAACTGGATAACTTTCTATGTCCTTTACATCTATTTTGTTGAATGAAAATGTAATAAGAAATAAATTCAGGAAAGTTATATGTAAGCATTAATGATATTTGTGTGCTTACCAAGTTCCAAAATATGCACATTCTGATGTTTGTTTGCAACTTCTTGAAGATCCTATAATTATAAGGTCATATGTACACTAGTGAAATTATTTCCATTAATTAATTGCATTTCATTTTCATTTCATTCCATTAACTTTAATCAAAGATCAAATCAGAAACTGTCTTTGCTATACACAGACAAAAAATTTATAAATTTTACATGAATAAGTCAATTTGCATATGAAATCCAAATAAATTTTATGATTTCATAAATATTGAATAAATTTATATTTCAATTTTAACATCTATGAATATGGGATAAAAGATAAATAACTTATAAAAAAGAAAGTCAAAAGATCCTTGTTAAATTACCTTTTTTTGATATCATAATGAAAATATATATGTTTGTAGTACTATTTAAATTGCCAATGTGAGTGTATTAATTTGAATTGTAAATTATAAAGTTAATTAAAACAACTTAATTTTACAATGTCAAACTTTCTGTGCTTTCGCATATTTAAAAAGAAGAAAATGAACGAACGGACGACATGTGCCTGCTCTGATAATAGTCGTACAACATTTATAGAAAATATTGATTTTAATACATCAGGTATTCCATAATGATGACTTAACACATTTTTGATTAAAAATTTAATCATTTGCTAAGCGCGCGTTGATTGTTGCTTCGTAATGGAATGAAATTCCTTGAATGACATGACGTCATATGTCAGAACATTCTGTCAATTCTACAGACAAGATTTCTGTATCTCGTTCTGGGTGGCAATCGTACTTACAAACTTAACCGGCGACTTATGGTTATTTTAACGTTATCCGTCTAACCCAAAACGTGTTTTAAATAGTTTAAGAAGTAGTAGGAACAGATTTGTTAAAGCAGTTACAAATGGCACCTATTGGTAAGTAACAGTTAAATAATTTTAAAGTGTGGTTATTTTACAAAAAGTGTGTGATATTAAGCTTACCCCCGCGTTATTCACATTTCGGCATGTCGCAATGACGTGCTTCGGATTCAATTCTTTCAGTACACTCTTGACCAGCCCCAAGCCCAAACCGCGATTACAACCAGTGATTAATATTGATTTCATCATTACTTTATTTGATTTTAATAAAGTTGTGTTAATAATGTGACCTTCGTTCTAATCGGTTCGAGAAAGTGTAATTGTCATACTTTTTGTTCACGCAAGATTGCGTCTATAATATGGCGCTTTTCCGATGTTATCTCAGACAATTATCTGTTAAAAACTTTCATAAAGGAGTTGGATTACAAATTAATGTTCAATTAATACGACATTGCTGCACTAGTAAGTAATTGCACAATGACAGAAGGAATTGACACATTTAGGTTATATTTTGATATTTGTAACAAATAAATTATATTATACTATTTTCATTAAAATGGGTACGTTTTATGAATTGCACGAACATTACTTAAAGTGTTACTTACCTTTTTAATTCAAATTACATTTATATACTCTGAATATCATTAGTGGATCGTGCAATCATGGTGCAATCAGTGACATTCACAACTTCACTTTAATATTGAATAATAAATTGTACTAATAGATCTGATTTTAAATGGATCCTGCACAATGTTCAATGCTCAACGTTTTTTTTGTACAAATAACACACAAGTTTTATCATTTTATCTGAAATAAATAATTTACATATCGATTCTTGGCATATGAAATTTTCAATTCAGTTCACATTTACAACTGGTGTTGCACAGAGAAATTTAGCTTTTACAGCTGCTGTTGTAGAGTTAATTTAAATTTGTATTCTGTAGGAGAACCAGAATATGATCTTGTGGTTATCGGAGGAGGCTCTGGCGGATTAGCTTGTGCCAAAGAAGCAGTAAATTTGGGAGCTAAAGTAGCAGTTTTAGACTATGTAGTTCCTTCACCACAAGGAACAAAATGGGGCTTGGGTGGCACATGTGTAAATGTTGGATGCATACCTAAAAAACTTATGCATCAAGCCTCTTTACTTGGAGATGCTATATTTGTAAGAACATTTAATAATTTATATAAGTTTCAATATTATTTTTGAATTTCTTACGATATTGTATAATATAATACATATTATAATTGTGTTACCATTATTTGTCTTCTGATTGGTTATGTTTATGTTCGTAGGATTCTTCTTTTTATGGATGGAAATTTGATAATCCTGAGAACACAAAACATGATTGGTTTTCGTTAACAGAAGCTGTTCAAAATCATATCAAAAGTGTCAACTGGGTCACTAGAGTAGATCTACGAGACAAGTAATTGTTCATTCCATTATTTGAAAATTTTTGATAACTGATTCTGTATCTTTATCAATTTTACCTTAATATATTTTATTATGCAGGAAAATCGAATATATTAATGGCCTAGGATACTTTAAAGATCAAAATACTATTATAGCTGTATTAAAGAATAAAAGTGAAAAAATATTGTCTGCCAAAAATATTGTTATCGCAGTTGGAGGACGGCCTAACTATCCAGATATTCCTGGAGCACTAGAGTATGGAATTACTAGTGATGATATTTTCAGTTTAGATAGAGAACCTGGAAAAACTGTAGTTGTTGGTGCTGGTTGTATCCTTTTACAATAAATGTGGCATATTACGCTCATTTTATCAAGTTTTCATTTTTATTACAATGTTTACTTTAAACTATCTGCATTATCCATAAACTTTTTCTTAACTTAAATTTAAATTAGACATTGGACTTGAATGTGCAGGTTTTTTGAAAGGATTAGGATATGATGCAACAGTTATGGTCCGCTCAGTCTTATTGCGTGGATTTGATCAACAAATGGCTAATATCATTAAAGAATCTATGATTGAAAAAGGAGTCAAATTTTTAGATACATGCATTCCAAAATCAGTAGAAAAATGCTCAGATGGCAAACTTCTTGTTACTTGGTTAAATACTTCTGATAATACCACACATTCAGATGTATTTGATACCATTTTGTTTGCTATTGGAAGGAAAGCTTTAACAAAAGATTTAAAATTAGATAATGCTGGTGTTTTATTAGAAGAAAATTCAGATAAAGTTTCAACTGTAAATGAACAAACAAATGTGCCTAATATTTATGCTGTTGGTGATGTGTTATATGTAAGTTTGAATTTTATTTTAGACCTTCAGTTTGTACAGCTATAATTAAACATAATAAATTACTTTTAGAAAAAACCTGAGTTGACACCTTCAGCTATTCATGCTGGACGCTTATTAGCTAGAAGAATGTTTGGAAATTCAACTCAGATAATGGACTACGAAAACATTGCCACCACAGTATTTACCCCATTGGAATATGCTTGTGTGGGCTTAAGTGAAGAAGATGCAACTAAAATGTGAGTTTATCACTTACTATAGCATGAAAATTATTTCAGTAACTTTATTTGATCTACTGATAATTCTTATCAATAACACTTCATATGAGATAACACTGTCGTGAAAATGTTCTCTTCACTGATCATGTTTTAAAGCTATTTATCTATAGCAATTAAACCTGTTATATATTATCATGCATATTCATTTTGGTTTTGAATAAATTACTTTAAATAGTATATATTGTACTATATAGGAATAAATATATATTTTAAAGTTTATTAGAATAATATAGATATTGTTTATTTGAAAATGTTTATTTGAAAAAAAAAATTCTGTACCAAATTATATTTTCCAGGTATGGCGCTGATAAATTAGAGATTTATCATGCATATTATAAACCTACGGAGTTCTTTATTCCACAGCGTAGTATCAAGCATTGTTACTTAAAAGCTGTTGCATTGAGAGATGGCCCACAAAAAGTTCTTGGACTGCATTTTATAGGCCCAAATGCTGGAGAAGTTATTCAAGGTTTTGCTGCTGCTATGAAGTAAGGCATACTCCATTATTAGTATTGAATTATTTTTTCAGTATTAAATACATTGTATGTAAATCTTGTAGTATGTTTTCATTTATTATCTATATTTTATAATATGTTTAAATTATTTTTAGATGCAATCTTACAATGGAAGCTTTGTTAAACACTGTTGGAATTCATCCAACAATAGCTGAAGAATTCACTAGACTAAATGTTACAAAACGTTCAGGGAAAGATCCAAATCCAGCATCATGTTGCAGTTAAACATTATTCTCGCTTGTGATGTCCTATAATATATATTTATATGCAGTTGATTACAGAAAAATGCCACATAATTTGTTAGGAAACTGTTTATAAACCACTATTTTTTTAGCATTATTTTTGTAGTTGTTATATTTATATTTCCAATTGTGATATTTTAATATTACATATGATAAAAGTGCTTTGTTGTATTATTACTGTATTATTATAAATAATTGAAAACTTTGATAATAGTTATTCCTTACGAATTGGCACCAGCTGTTAACAAATGCTAATTGAAGTTGATACATTCAGAATGTTTTAACCATTTGGATTAACTTTCTCCCTAAAATACATTATTTTTTTTACTTTCAGTATAGTGATAAAATATTATGAACAATAATTGTTAGTTTTAACATTTTACTCTTATGGATTTGGATAAATTCAATATGATTAGGAATGTAAGCTAAATATTAAGTTTTAAAATTGGTGTATTTTTATAATTTTATGGGAGCAATGTATTGACTATACTGCACTGTTGAATAAAGTTTGAAATAAAATTTTGTTTCACTTAATAATAAAGATAAAAATACTAGTCTATTCAGTTTCATGCAATTGAAGGAAAAGGCAGTACTTTCAGGAAAAAATACAGACTGATTTTTTTTTATCACTTAATAATTGAAATAAATGGTATCCATTTATTAAATATTAATAAAAAATAATGATTTCTAGTATAATACTTGCTTACTTTTTGAACATTACTTTATTAACAATTAATTCTCTCTACTTTTTCTTCTCAGGCGCGTTGAACGTTTAACGCAACCTTGTTGGAAGATGCATTTGCAGTTTTACTTAAAAAATTAAAGTATTATAATATAGTATACATAATGTTTATTATATGTATTGTATTATCATGCTTAATAGTGTCTGTATATAATTTTCATAAATTTTTAAATATTTCTTTCAAATTTCGCCGGAGCCTTGCTCGTCTAAGTCCACAGGTTTCTTTTATATCTCAGTCAAGCAGGGGTTCCTGGTATAAAGGAAACGGTTTTAAATACGAATTTGTGATATGTGGAAGAAAAATAAAATTTTTGGGAAGATTTTAACTTTGAGCTGAAGCTATATGGCACACTGGTATAATTTAAAAAATCAAATATCCTACATCTACACGGAAAAGGATTAGTCTAGAAACATTATATATAAATCGGTAAGTGTCTGCATATAATTTTCATGAGATTTTTCTGATAAGATTTTTTAGATGAATTTAAAAATTTTAGCTAATTCTTCACCATTTATGAAATATTTTAATCAGCTGCTGAAACTATAACGCACTTGGAAATTAAACATCTGGAAATTCACACATTTTATGCTATACGGAAAAGGGTTAGACCTTTCGAAATAGTGTGTTTGGGAAAACGATGGTCAATAATAATACGAATGAAACAAAATATAAATTGGTAAGTGTTTGCATATAACTTTTGCATATAACAATTTTTAACTTCAAAACGTAGGGTTACGTTTCAAAAGCTTTTGAACATTTTGGCATACCTTAGAAAAAATGGATGTATGTGTGTATGTGTGTATGTGTGTGTGTGCGGATACAAATTTTCGACGATTTCGGGAACACCGATCAACCGATTTGAATAATTCAAAACCATTCGATTCATATTGATAAGACGTGCTGATTAGTTTTTGGTTTAGGCAGGTCTAACGGTTTGCAAATTATCAGATATTTAATAGAGATTCTAGTAATGTGTACTCAATTTGTGTAATTTTTTTTGGGTTCCGTGCCAAGATTTTTAATTTCGGTACGGGAAGTTCCAGCAACTTGCCGTGCACCCCACTATAGTTATGACTATAGTCATATTTTTCAATACATGTATATTACAGAAGTACATATTACATAAAATCATTACAAAATATAACTAGCGTGGCGCATGGCATTGTGCCTTAAGGCAAATTGCTGGAACTTCCCGTACTAAAAATTATTTTTTTAAAAAAAGATTAACATTTTTGAAAAAAAATTCTATCTCTATAAAATATCTGATAATTTGATGTGCATATGTCTAATGATCATTTTTGACCGCAAAATGGCTTTTTTTTACTTTTTTACTAGATCTCCGAAACCGCTAGACTTGCCTTCATGAAAATTTCATCAGTTCTTCATCTTGTTAATACAAGTAAAATGTTTTTTAAATTATTCAAATCGGACGCTCCGTTCTCTTAAAAACTGAGTTACCGTTTTTGGTGTTTTTTGCCCCATATCTTCGGAACGGCTAGACCTGCCTTTGCCAAAAACTAATCAGCACGTCTTCTTATCAATACGAATCGAATGTTTTTTGAATTATTCAAATCGCTTCATCCGTGTTCCCGAAAATTGTATCCGCACACACACACATACACACACATCCATTTTTTCTAAGGTATGCCAAAATGTTCAGAGGGTTTTGAAACGTAAAGTCGTAAAGATATATAAAAAATACATATCGTTATTGAAATAATTTATCCGAACCTCAAGTTCTTTGTCCGCTGCTGTCCAATGCGTCTTGTGTTGCGCACCGTCGCTTACCTGTCGCTCACCTGTTGAATTGAGTGGGCAAACGGCAAACGGCAAACGCAACTGTGTTTATAGTATCGTTCACAGAAATCAGTTCGTAACTGGCCATCGAGCGAGCTCTGTGTATGTGATCATGTATTCGATATTTGTTAATGTTATTAGGAAGTAGTGCATTTGTATATAAATTTTATCTCTGCAAAGAGAATATTGCGCAGATATCATGCTTCGATAATATTTCACGATTGAATAAGCATATCAATCCATTTATGAAAAGTGTGTATAAAGATCAATTCGTGTAAATAAATGTTACCGGCGAAGTGAATAGAAAGTAAAATTATAATTTAACGAATAATAAAAATTTAGTGAAGATTTAATTTGTAATTACTCGAACAGATGAATTTTTTACTTTGCGACTATTTTGACTATTATATAACATTTTATTCAAATACTAATTCAATCATTTGCATTCAATTGAAGAAGTTGAACTATACTATATGTTTCATTTTATTGACCTTTAAACAAATTAGAAATTTGTTAGTGCCAAGATGAACTTCTTTTTAAACTTTATATTTTTTAAACCATAATCCAAAAAAATACGATTTGTAAATAAACAATTGAATATAATGTATAAATAATGTACTGAGCACAAAGATTTCTAAAACATTGCAAGATGTTCATTCAGTGCATGAATATTATACTATTCATATTTATTTATTTATTTATTTATTTATTTATATAGTTCATTCACTATATAAATGTATATAGTGTAATTAATATCAAATATCTTACAATAATAATAATAATAATAAATAATATATTTATATATTTATATATATATAAGATATTTGATATTAATTATTTATTTATCATCGATCATCTGCATACCAGTTTTCCAGCCCAATTTTCTCAATATGGGTCTATTCAAGTTTCCTTTTCATTTCACAATCGTGTTCGGTAGAGTTCATTTTTCCCTTCTTGATTTTTATACATATATGTGTATACATAATATTATTAATTTATATATTTAATTTCTGAACTATTCTTCAGTATAACAATTTTAGTATTGCGCATAATTCAAGATTTTCTTGTTATAAAATTTACTTACATTTTACGGGGATAAACCTTTCTAAAATAAATATATTATTTTTACTAGTTTATTAATAGATACAAACATTGTTTAAAATTTTATTAATTATCTATTGTAGATAAGATTGATTTAATTGTAAATTGCAGTATACGATTATATTATCAATTACCTGAACAATCGTGTCTTCTAGGTATACTTTCTTTAATGCACCTGTTCTAAATCGACTTTTGTTTGTTTACATTAAATATAAATATATTAAAGTTATTTGAATGCAGGAAATTAGTTTTTTATCCGTTGAACTACATTTTTTTAATATTCATTCTACGCACGCATATTAATCGTGAAGGCACACTTATTTAACATAAAATTTTTACATATCCAGTTTTAGTCAGTTAAAAAATTTTTGCTTAAAATTGCACATACAAATTAGTTTTTTTATTGAATAATAATAATTATTTAAATTAAATATGTGATAAATTATTAATTTATAAAAAGATTAACTTTGAAATTAATATTGAAAAAACTAATTTTACTTTTTTTATTAAAATATAAATTTGAACATATTAAATCTCAATCAGACTACTTCTCACGTCTAAAAAGGTTACAGTAGATATTATTATAATTAATTCATATAAAAATATTCTGTAATCGATTTATAATATAAATAAACACACATAGGTTCATTAAAAACGTATAAGCAATAATCGGAAATAGTGAAAGAAAGACAATTATTTTTGCAACAAAATCTAGTACAATTGTAGTATTCAACTGTTTTGAGTTTGTTAATTAATTAAGTAGTATTTTCAATTATATTTCGATAAAATTAAGATAATATATAATAAACTCCTTCTAATTTATTTTTATTCAAGATATTATAATTGCCCAACTTAATACTTACTGAACTGATCAATAGGCGGTTATTATTGTATTATTCATCATTTTATTTACAAAAAAGACTTAATAATATAGTTGTCCATTCATGTGTTTTTAATTAATTATTTTATATTATCCTCATTAAAATTTTATTATTTATCTTATTGTTAGTAATTCTAAATGTCATCTTTCATTGATAATCAGCTGGTTGTTTAGTATTCAGTCTCAGTTTTGCGGAAGTACCATTACGTATTAGTAGGTGCTTTCAATATGAATGACCAGTTTATACTGGACAATTCCTATCATGAATTTATATAGATCCATTGCCTTTTGCGTTTCCTACGAGGAAGCATTAATAAATTAGCCATAGTTAATTTTTTTGGTCTTTGAGCATAGGAAAAAAGTTTGGGTCAATATCTTATTGAGATCATTTGTGTTAAAAAAATTGAATGCCAAAGTTCAGATGTAGGAGTTTAATTCACTTCATCATATCATCCTTAATTAAAGTTATATTATGAAAAAGTTCTAATAAAAATTGATGTAAAAATTTGTAAGAATTTTGTTTGCTAACAGTCTAAATCATTCCTTTCTTATAAGTATATATCCATGATTCCATTAACCGCTGTGGCTCCAACATTTGCGTTCCTATTAACTTTGTATTTTTTTTGCAAACTTAAGGACATTTTATAAATTGCCAGCTCTTATATTACATGCAAAAGCAATATCAAATAACATATCCGTAATAAAACCTTGCGAGACGTCCGTAATTGAAGACGTTCCATGGGTCAATAGTATAGAAGAGAATCTGTTCTGTAATGGATTTATAAGTACTGCAATTGTGATATATGAACTCAGTCAGTGGATGGAAGTTTGCGAAAGAACACTTTGCCTGGACTGAATTTTATGACAAAAATTTAATAAATATTTTTTTAAAAAATAGTACAACAGTGTGGTGAGTTCAGAAGTGTGTTAGTGCAATAAAGAATTACCTAGATTAAACATAAATGAAGTTTTATGAAATCAATAATGATTTTTTAAACTATTTTAAAGATTTAGTATTTATTAACAAAAGGTTTTGGTTTGTGGATTATTAAAATTGTGTCGTGACAGTTGCTTTTGATCAATATGATGGATAAATACTACAATTCTTGTGGTTAACGATACCGTTGTACTAGGATTTTTGGAGTTTCACGTTTTTCTGGAGACCAAAGGATTGAAGAGACGGTAAGATTCATTTCTTTTAAATAAAAGTTATGCAAATATATATGTAGATATCACATAAGCAGAGTAAATATTTTTAATGATAATTTACATTTATTAGTTAATTATTTAATCTTAATAGTGTGGTCGAATGCGATATAATAATAAATAGTGGCATACGTATTTCATAAGTATTAAAATGTTTTCTTCAAGAATTTGACAAAGTATTTTATAAAATTATTTGATTTGTGCTCAAGTTCAATATTATTTTAATATTTCAATTTATACATACATTGTAAGGATGTAATGGAAAGTATAGAATATTTATAAAATCGCACTCTTTGTTAATTTCAATTTGTTTTAAATTATTTGAAATATCGGTAAAAATCATTCTACTTAAGTATTTCATATTTTATATTAGTGATTGCCAATCATTTTGAATCTGCGCTCCTCCATTTTTCAAAAAAATTGTTGCGCTCACTTAATTTTTCAAAAAAAAAAAAAAAAAAACTAATCTAATACTCAACTGACGAAATTTCAAAGGGATACAAGATAAAATATACAGATTAATTAACATATATAAAAAAATTAATTATTTGTTTAGTACTTTTAGACACCAATTCGCCTTTTTATATGAATTCCTAAACAGTATGTTTGAAACAGTTACATGCCCCTCTTGCAACAGCTTTTATCTAGATATAAAATCAATTGTTCAAAAATTAGAAAAAATAAATATATAAAGTACGTTCAGTTGTGCAATTTTTTTTTACTGATGATAGTCCAAAAAAGGAAATTGTAACATATATGAAATAGGCTAGTAATTATTCTTTCAAATTCTTTTGTTAGAAAGTCGATATTTATTCATCCTATTTTTATGGTTCTGACATCGCCTTAGTACCTTATTTCTGATGGAAAAACCATTGCATTTATTAAAAAATATATATTTAAAAGATTTCAGAATATGATTGCAAATGCACTGCTGGTATTTTATAAATGCAATATTGAAAAATATGGAGTATTAAAATCATAGTGATATTTTATTGCGTAAAATTAATTTTAATTAATTAATGAGATCTAGTACTGTGAATTGATTGCAAATTTTACTGAAGTAGCAGATTGATCAGAATAGGGTATAAAAAATAATGCCTGGTAACAGATTTTTTTTTCAAGATGAAATTACAATCTAAACAGATACAAAAAACATTTAAGAATTATGAATGACATGTAATGTTAAGACCAAATTAGAGTTTACCCAATGGTATCTCCTTTTTGTGTGATAATAGAAACTTGGAAAAATCTTTTAAATTAAAATGTTGTTAATACTCAGTAGATTACGAGATAATTAGTTATTATGGGATATAAAATGAGGTTGTTGTTAGTAGCTAAGTAAGTGAGGTCAGTAAATGAAAATATAAAAAAAATCCAGGACATTTCATACCGGTATCACAGCTGGACGTCCAATCACTGGATCGGTATTTGATCTAGGCATTCTAAGGCCTATCAAAATATTACAGATAAAATATATGCAGATATTATTAAAAATTATTATACCTTTATAGTCATTTGAATTCATAGTAAAGGATTCCATCAAACCTTGTCCATGTCCGACTTGTCCATAAGATCCGTAAGCTAAACCATTTCAAAATGCAGAACATTATATTTTCTTATTGCAGAAGGTAATTGCATTATTATTTAACCGAATACTTCATTTATTTACATCGTTAGTTCATATAAAATTCTTCCTCCGGTCTAATGGAATAAATGATCGAGCTAAGTTCAAGACTTCAAGTCGAACGCCGTAAGGTTTTCTCTTATTTGTTCGGTTCCGATTCGTTGCAATAATAATGTTGCAATAGATCCAAATAATAAAAACATAAGCAATCTTTCAAATCACAATGACGAAAGTTTATATTGCAAAAAAATGCTTTCGTTTATATAACACTATTTCTTCCTATTGCGTGCTGTCGTGCAACACACAGATATTACGTTAGTTATTTTCTTGCAAAATTTCGATTTATTATAATAGGTTAAATTATGGAACATTTCAGCGAATTTATTTGCAAGTAATACGCCGTAAAATTATAGTATAATTTTGTAAAGTTTGCCATAAATTACGGAAAACTTCTATTCCTTTGGCCATGGTAAATGAAATGATATGATGTATCTGATATTAATTGGTTGAAATTAAGCAATAAATGATGTTATTAAATTTGTGGAAGTTTATGCACGGTAATATATGGGAAGTAAATATCTTTACCCTTGGTTGGAAAAATGTAGTTACGATTAGGCAGTCATAGAAAAATTGATTTATTTTTAAACAATTTTTACTTTTCCATAGAATATTCTAATTGTCATTTGAGTTTTTGAGTATGAATTGATATCATCAGATTTTTTATGGATCAGTATGAGATAGAACTTTAAAATACTATTTTTTAACAGATTAAGGTATTTTATGATTAAAACGCACAATGATACGTGTTCTTATGATATATAGAAATATCATAGATTTTGAATACTTATTTAATAATTTCTATAATCGTACAGAGCTTTTAGCGTTTTGGACTTGTGTTCTATAATAAATTCAGGAACTCCAGCCAACGTTGGGTTGACTTTTATCATACATTTTGTTCTACGACAAATTTAAAATTTAAATAAGCAGTTGTGATATTCAAATTTGATTGTACATTAAATTTTTCAACAAGCTGATATAATATTTCAATATGAGATTATATGATAAGTGAAATTATCCTTTCGGGGGCATTGCTGCAACATTCTTAGTAATCAATATCAAGATTAGATAAAAAATATAATAAAAAGTCTTATCAGATATAGAATGGCCAATAATTGGAATACACTATAATAATACTGGGTTGAGAAATGACAACATAACAGTAAAAAAAACTTGCAAAATATAGAAATTGCCTTTTTTAGTTGAATATGCTAAAATAACATTTCTAAAATTTATATTTTTTGATACTCTTAATTGGATTTTAGGGCTCTTCTGTGGCTAGTTAGTTAATTTTATTCAAATCAGAGGTTCTATGTTTGATACCCACCTCGAACAACCTGATGTCAAATAGTAAGTGAAATTGATTTTCACTTGGGAATATAGATAGAAATATGTTTACATGTAAAACTGGCCCTTATCTGATATTGTTGCATCAATGAAAATTCATCAGTATTACAAAAACTGTTATAATAGTGCATCAAAAAGGAATAGGCCAAAAAGCAACCTTAAGAGGTGTCCATTTATTTATTCATTTATTTATTTATTCATAAGCAAGCCGTAATCAGTAATAATAGATATTATTTCAGGCTTTTGTCAAGCCTATTCATAGTTAATATTAAACCACGTGATCGTTTTTTAAGGATTTTTGAATTTCCCTCCCACTTGTGGTGATATTCAAAATTAACCCCCCCTCCCACACAAACTATCACGTGTATTTTTAGTTACGGAAAACATTGTAAAATTTTTGATTTTATTTAAAAATGTTTAAGAGTTTTTCAGAAGTAAATTAGGTAAAAAGTATATACACGTAATATCTTACTATACCCCTCCCTCCCGCACGTGATATTTCGTGATTTTTTGTTAAACACCCCCCCCTCTTCTTCCTAAAAACCTCACGTGAACATTAAGTTCTGATTGTTGTCCAAATAAATAAAAAATAAATTTTATAGTTTTGGAAGACGTACTAATTTTATCTTTTACATTACTTTCAAATCGCTGTACTTTGTTTCGATATATGATTCATTAATACATATAGGAGTTGATATGCTTTATACTCTGATTCTTTATACAAATTTTCTAACGATCGACTTTTACGAAAAAACACAGTAATAAAACATAATTTTAATGCCCACATGTGTTTTTCCCACAAGTTTTCCCTTGGCGGCTCGTCCTTCATTGTTTTTCTCTTGTTACTTCGAAAATATACAGTGTGGCGGGAAAATTGATTTATTTGCGTTTCCTCGGTAGGCCAAGGACAATACATGGAGTGTGACGTTTCGAAGTTCATCAATTTGCTACTTGTTATAATTAGTAGGATTGCTATTGATGTGCAATATAGAACAGAAGCTGTTTAGCTGCCTCGCGTATGTTGCTAATTTTTGGTCCTTGAACCATCCGAGACGAAAATCATACCAAGGTCAATAATACACATTGTGCTTACTTAATAACTAAACTAAACTTCTTTGAATGCTTTGTAATAGGAGATTCGTAGACATGAATATTTAACTCGTAACAATGTTAGGAATTAGAATCTTGAATATATTATTTAATATAGTACCGTTTGCTTTGGGAGTTTCATATATTTTACTCTGTATTTTCCAATAAGAATATTGTTATCATTACATAATTATTTTTTTATTATCATTTATATTTTTTATTATATTATTAGTTCTGCAATCACAACTTCAGAATCTTATAAGCTGTTGGGCTGATTTTACCAGTCGGTTCTACATATGGAAATCCAAATAGTTGTCAATTCTCTGTGTTTTAAATTATCATTTTACCTATACTTATAATTTGTGGGAGAAATGACTCTCTTGGAATATTAGTATTTTCAAGGAGCTCTGCAGGACGTACCGTTCGTACTACAACCTTGCTATTTAGATATTTTATTCTTCAAAGTGCCTATAATGACAACAAATACTAAATCGATAGGTTTTCTAACAATATTTTGAATTAATAAATATTTTGTCTTTATATGTCCTAAGTAATGTGCGGGAGAAATAACTTTAGGACGGTTTGTATTTTCAAAGAGCTCCTCAGGATGTACCGCTTGTACTACAACCTTGTAATTTAGAAATGTCATTCTTCAAAGTGTCTATTATGACAGCAAATACTAAAATTAATGATTTTTCGAACAATATTTTGAATTAAACAATATTTTATTCACGCATGTAATATGTGAAAGAAATGACTTTTTGATCTTTTGTATTTTCAAAGAGCTCTTCAGGACGTACCGCTTGTACTACAAACTTGCAATTTGGGTATAATATTTTTTAAAGTATCTATTATGACAGCAAATGAAAACTGTTGTCACTACTGTTGGCAACAGGCTGATCGAAGCGAGATTTAACCAGGAACTTCTGATTCAGGTCCAATTGTTCTACGCATTTTATTTGGTAAAATACGATCCCAATGGTCCGAAATTTATTGATAGCACTTTTTTAGATGGATTAGAACTCTGACGAATTTTATCACAAAATAATTTGTACTAATTACAATTATTTTTATTTTAATTTTTTGTTTTTATTTTTTTGTCATATTTATCAAACATGTGAATGTTCCATGGCGTAACGGTTAAACGCACTGCATTTTGTAGAAAGAGTCATGAGTTCGAAGCCCCGCTCTGATATCATGCAGTAGTGATATCAATTTTTACGTGAAAATATAGATAAAAAATGTTTCTAATTGAAAATAGCTCATTTCGGTATGAAATGCCATAGGAAAATTTCTCACACTATTCCCTGAATCAAGTTGGAGTTTAACTCATCTTATGGACCTGCCCTAGGGCAGCACTACCCATTATATAATCAACATATTAAATCAATTAGTTAAATAAATACATAGTTCTATCTTCAAAAAGATAGAACTATTGGTTTAAAAAGAAAAAATGCTTTTCATTACAATTTTTTTATTTTTATTTTGCATTTTTTTAATTACAATATCTGTTACAACTGCTGAATGGATAAATAAATAATATAACATCTAGTAACATAAGTGAATAATAACATGAATATAAATAAAATAGAGTACAAAATAAAAAATAGTTTTTTCATTAAAATGATATCCGTATTATAATGATATAAAATAAAAGGAAATAATGATAATAATAAAATTAATAAATAAAATGTGTGAATAATAAAATAAAACTAGAAAAACAATAAAGTGGAATTAAAACAAATAGGTGACAAATAATAATAAATATAACAAAATAACAATATTAATTATTCAAACCAATTAACCAATGGATGTAACACTAACATTAATTTAAGAAAATCATTATAATTTTGCTTAGAAAAGCATTCATTAATTTTTATAATTGAAACTGCATCCTCTATCTTAATAATAGTATTTAACGTCACACTGTTTTTTTGCCAAGATTATATCTTCTGCTTTTTAAAATATGTAATTAAATAATATCTTAAGCATCAAAAACATATTTACGGATTTATTTATTAAACCATATTTTTGGTCTTCAGCTTTTATTGATTTTAATTTTTTTATAAATGATTTCTTTTCTACCATAAAGATAAGCACAACTATACATTTTTTTTTGTTATTATTTACGTATTATTTTCATATCTCAGTCAGCCAGGGGTATCTGGTATGAAAGATTATGAAACAATTGTCATATTTTATATATACATATCATTTGTCTATTTTGTTATACAATAATATAATATTCATTATAATTAAAATATCTATTCAATCTTCAATTTCTTTATAATATATATACATAACATACATAAACTTATGTTGAATTTCTAACTAGTAAAGAGTAAACGTGTAGATGAATCTCTATCCATGATACAAATAATTTTAATGAATTATCGCAAGTAATATAAATAATATAATATGGTGGATTTTTTTATTTAATTCATTTATTATTGTCTCATGTACATAATGATATCATAACACATTATATAATAAACTAATATATCTCCGATGAGACATGCAGACTCTGCAAAAATGCGCTCCTAATCTCTAGGGTCATATACACATACTATTTACCATGTCGCCGACGTTACTCCAGAATTTAATTAAATTAATAACCTTGTATCCAATTATAATAGGCAAAACGTAGTATTTGTATAATATTACTTTAACAGAATTATATGCCACATGAATTTGAAACAGGTCATTAAATATAAATAATTTTAATTGGTTATTCAACGTGACAATAAATAATTAGTTCTAAAACTTGTTAAATATGGAATCGTTATATTATTCTTTAATTAATTTTAATTAGCAAAAAAGTTGCTATAGAATACACTAGAAATTATTCTTGAAAATCCTAATAACTGTGGGCCACTGTAATAATACTATTAATGCAAATGAAATTGAATACTATTTGTGTTAACTACTAGATAAAAAAAAAAAGAGTGCGCGTAAGGATCACACGCGATTGAAGTAAAACTTTTAATATTGTATGAGTAGGCAATTAAGATAAAAATAAAAAAAACATCATATTTGAATTTTAAAAATCATCTTTTAATAATCATATAACATCAATAATAATAAGATCTCCTGAGCATCGGCACAGCTGTCCTACTGATATTAAGAGTTTGAATATGATGTGAAGCTTTCTTCCTAATTTTGTTACCTATCTTACCGGGAAATTCAAACCATAAACGTAGAAGTTCATCATTATCGCCACGTTCTATGCACACTAATTTTTTCCCACACAACCATTAGCTAAGCCATCACTTACATCAATATTAGTTGTTATTATGTAAAATTTATTCAGAACTAAAATTATTTCATACGGCTAAGCCCCGGTATCAATAACCGATTTTTTTGAAACTGCTGACGAATGTATGATTGTTGATCTGTCGCATGGCAACCTACATAAATATCCGTGGCAGTAGATATTATTTTGTCTTCAACGAGATTCAATATAAATTTATTATATTCCATGGCACATTTATTCTCTAAGAAAAGTCTTATTCCATGAGGACATAACATAAAAAACGTGATTCAATTAATGCAAGTTCATATAGGGTTTAGCGGGTTTAGCGCTCGACTTACGCATGACATGACGGGAGTGGATACTCGCGACATCAGCGCTTACGGCGTCGTAGTGTTCAACTACACGTTGGCATTTTCGTTGCATTTGTACGGATTTACACCCGTGTCGCGCCTAAAAATTTTTACACCCATATCGCGCCTAAAGAAGTTTTACTTCAATAATAATATCATTATAATCAGTCTTTGTCATATTTTGTCATAATTATTTGATTCATTCTACATTCTACGTATTGAGAATGAATTCTCAATATACAGTATAAAAAGTAATTTATTACTGAAAACAAAAGAATTAGAAAAAAAGAACATTTTTAATTTCTTATTGGGTAAGTTTCAGTAATCTTAAAAAAATCAAAAATGATTTGTTTTGCATATCTTTACGTTTCAAGACCTTCTGAACATTTGGATTTACGCTAAAAAATTTGATTTATGTATGTGTGTATGTAAGTGTGTGTGTGCATGTATGTTTGGATACATTTTTTCGTCCACGATTTCGAGAGCATGGATCATCCGATTTGAATGATTCAAAAACATTTCGAAATGTATTGACGGAGAGACGTGCCGATTAGTATTATCTGGCAAAGGCAGGTCTAACCGTTTTGGAGATACATAGCAAAAAGTGCAAAAAACAGGAATTTGCCACAAAATTTGGAACAATGCCTTGCATAACTAGTTTTATTATATAAAGCGCAAAATTATCTCTCATATATAGTTTTTTGGCATAATGTTAAATTACGTAAGAGAATTTTTTTTTATAACAGCATCAGTACTAACTACAATTAGGCCAAGAATGCCTAATTTTATATGGATCACCGACACTTGTCTAAAAGCATTTATTTTAATTTACCTCCAGGCTAAATTTACTAAATGATATTCGTTTTCTAAACGTGTACTTTAATTCCATTTTAGAATGTCGGATATTTTGTTATCGAAACACAATCTAATGAGTAGTAAATTATTATGCATGAATATTATTAAATTAATATACATGAATTTAATTACTACTTTTTGTCATTATAAATAAATTAGTATGCTTCTATAGAGAATAGATAAATAGTTCTCCAGGCGACAAAGATATATTAATTTTATTAACCTTTAAATCGATAGAATTGGTTTGATTTTTTTATTGTGGCATGATCATTATATAAAACACTTTGAAAAATTAAAAATGCAAATGACGTAAATCGAAAATGAAATTAATTAGAATCAAATTGTCGCATTAATTTAGGTAATCCACTATGATTTGCATTTAGTTGTAATGGAATAACACATAACTGAATGAAATTTTTGGTAGATTTATAGGTTTTGAACTACAACTTTCCCTATATATATACAATAGTTTTATAAACTAGCTGTAAGTGGAATTCTGTCTTAAGGCAATTAGGGCATCGTGCCTTAAGGCAAATTGCTGGAACTTCCCGTACCAAAAATTATTATTTTTTCAAAAACGAATAACATTTTTGAAAAAAATTTACTTCGAAAAAAATAGATTTTTGAGAAACTATAAATTTGACAAAAAATTACTTTTTTTAAAAAAAAAATTTTATTTGAAAAAAAAATTTTTTTTTGAGAATTTTTTTTTTTTTTTTAAAACAATAAAATTTTTACACTGCACTCCCTCAAGCATTCAATAGTTTATTTTGCAGACAGCTTCTTTGTTATTTTGTTATTCATAAAATTTACCTAATGTCCATTGGACAGATGTATTTTATATCCAAAATAAAAAAAAATTGGTTTTTTCAGTAAAAACATAAGCTTTTTCTTTGGGAAGGTGAAAATAAATAGATCACTAAACGTATTGGTTGAGATGATAATTGAAAACCTAATGTCCAATGTCCTAAGTGTGGTTTTTGGAACGAAACAGAAAACAATTTTCAGTGCAACAATTTAGTAAAGTTTAGGTAATTTTGTTTTTTTACATAATTTTTTGAAATATATTATATAAACTTTATGAATGCCAAGGTTGTAGAAAACTGCTTCCATTAATTTAGTTTTACTGCTTTTATAATTAAAACAAACAAGACACATGAAAGCAGGGTATATATAGATATCTAAAAACATAATTATTCATCTCTAATTCTATAGAACGGCTTGACTGATCGTTTCGCAAATCTAATGATAGTTAGTTTTTTCATTAAGTTTCACCAAATTTCATCAAATCACTTAAATTTATGACGGTCATAATGGTCAAACATTTTCTCACATATATGTAGAATTTGCTCATGTCGGGATCACCAATTGCAGGGTTAATATATTACGTATAATATAGACACTTTCTTCAATATTTAAATATCATTTATTTAAAATATCAAAGATTATATTCTTTAGAAATAAATATTTTTGTAATAATTTTTTTAATTTGATACTGATTTTTTGTAAAGAGCAAACTTATGGAGTGCAGTCTCTACATATACATTTAAATACACACATACATTTTTTAATATTGGTGTCGAACGAGTCATAATAACTTGAAAATCGTCGAAAGAACATAAAATTTAAAAATTGAATTAAAAAAACTCGATATTGAATTTTATGTAGAGAGCAAACTTGTAGATTACAGACTCTATATATACATTCATACACAACTTTATTTAAATTTTGATGGCAAACGAAGTAGAATAACTTGAAAATCGTCAAAAAAACAAAATTTAAAAAACTGATTTAAATTGACTTTTTTGCAGAGAGCAAACTTGTAGAGTACAGACTCTACATATACGTACAAAGACTTTTTTTTTAAATTTCGGTGTCAAATGATTCAGAATAACTTGAAAATTGTCGAGAAATTATAAAATAATTTAATTTAATTTTCTGGCTTCTTCGTGAATATAAAGGTATTAAGGTATTAACTTAATATTGAAAGTACTACGATGGTTAGATTTGCAAGACGAACGACCCAGCTATGTCCTTAAAATTACCAGAATCATGTCTTTACATATTATATTATTTTATTTTGTAAATTTATGAAAATATTAGTTTTGATTAATGAATTATAAATTAGATAAAATCTTATTTCATATTTTTATAAACGCTGAAAATTTTTTATCGTATATCTATTACTGTTGTAGTGTTGATATAAAACGCGAGAGACGGAAGATAAGTTGATCTTGAATTTAACTTTCATATAAAAAGATGTCAGAGAGAGACTTATTCATCATCAACTTCCAAGTAGCATTTCGTTTTCACTGTAAATATCACAATCGCCGAAATCGGAGAAACTCCGGTGTGTTCGCTCAACGCACAGCATCCGACATAATATAGGTCACGGATATTCAACTCGGCATCTAGACGCTTCTCTTCGGCACGGTCAGCTGTTAACAAAGAATTTTTTATTATACGGCGGATAAATGTTAGATTCTTCTTCATCTGATGGTAAAATTTACATCCATATGTCTTGGATTTTCGAGATAGATTCTAACTAGAATGCGGCGTCTTCATCAGGGGGCGTCCATTAATCACGTGAGCAAGTTTTTGAGGATTTTTGGACTTCTCCTCCCTCTTGGTGATACATGGTGATATTCAAAATTACCCCCAAAATTACCCATTCAAAATTTAGTTACGTAAAACAACTATGAATTTTCAAATTTTGTTTGAAAATATTTGATTTTTTTTTTAAATATTAGTTAAAAAATAGATACACGTGAATCGATAAGGACTAGCGTTCGTAAGTTTTGTGCAACGATCTTCAAAGTCGTTTCTTATAATTAGGAAAAAACTGTAAAATTTCCGTCCACGTTTTACCCCACAATCTTGAATCGATATTTCTCGATAAGGACTAGCGTTCGTCAGTTTTGTGTAACGATCAGCCAAGCCGTTTCTTTGCCGTAATTAGGAGAAAAGTGTAAAATTTTTCTTCACGTTTTTGCCCACTTTCTTGAATCTTTTTCATAAATTCAAACACAGTTCGAAAGATATTGGCTGGTAAACGTGGTAGTAATTAGTTTTGTCACGATTTTTTTTGTCTATTTTAATGAAACTTTGTTTAACTATAGATTTCGTAGTCTGCCAAATGTAATAGATTTACAAAAAGCGGTTGAATTATAAAAACTCCTCAAAGTTTAAAATTTTGCGTTCAAGTAATTCTAATTAGTATCTATGGCGAAACTCTATATACGTTCTGAGTTTCGTCGGTAGCTACTGATTGCAGTTGACGTCTACGCTTAAATAAATCACATCTTTAGAACATGACATAGATGAAATGAGCCTTTTGAAGCAATCTTATAAGTATGTTTGAAAGATATCAATTGGAAATCGTATTGAGTATTTTTTAGTGAAAGCAAAGATTTTATTTCCGAAATATAGAGTTGAAATTTTTACCGAAATAGCTGATTTTCAATTTTAATTAAGAAAGTTAATTATGTATTCTTATCGGATAGTTCATGCAACTTGCCTTAAGGCAAAATGTTACTTATACAACTAAAATGTTTCTTACAATTGATTTGTTTTTTTTTTGAATTATCATTTTTTCAACATGGATTAATGAATACTATTTGAATCAGAAGTTTCAGGTAAAACATGAAACTCGCATCGGGCAGCCTGGTGTCAAGTAGTAGTAGTTACATAGGTTTTTATATGAAAATATAGTTAACAATATGTTTCCAAGTGAAAATAAGTTTCAACCGGCATTGCTGCACCAATAAAAAATTCAATAATATTTACATTCACAAATCGTAATAATAAGTTCATCACATAGCTATAAAACATCCATTTTGCTGCCTTCTATGAAGAACCAGGTTTTTTTTAGAAAATCTACACAAGAGCCTATAGGACCAGTCTAGTCCTGATTGATAGTAAAAAATTAAATTAATAAGGTAATGGAAATAATTTCTGATTCAACTTTATAGGTTTTGAGTTGTTGTTCACATGTTGTTAACAACAAACCGTGTATAATTTTAATAAAGGTCTAGGTTTTGCAACAGTTGATTTCGACATAGTTACACGATGAAGACATCAGAACAAATGGCTTACTTTCTAAGTTCCATCATGTGAGTTAATCTCTTCAGGAAAATCTTAATGGTTTTCTGTGACAATAACATAAATGACGTTATTTATTTTACATCATATATTACTTCATTTAATTAAATTCATGGCAGAAATATAATACAAATTTTAATATAATTAATCAGTATTTCTGCTGCGTCTCTCTTAGTTGTTCAGTTTTCGAAAGCGATTTTCTTTTTACATGGGCTCTTTATTATCATTATAAAACTTGCCGTTCTTGCTCTACAATTATAATTTACGTTTTTGCTGTTGAACTGGTTTTATGTTTGTGTTAATTATTTTTTTCACTAACCTTTTTTGTGCAACTAGAGAACATTTTTTACCAAAGCTTGCGACAAAAAATAATCAACATTTCTCATTTAAAATGGTTAGCACGTGTAAAAAATAAAAGTTGTGAATTTATGAGTACATGTAATAAAAAGTACATAATAAAAGTAATTCAACTACGTGGAATTTTTTTTTTGCAAAAGCTGATAAATCATATTATACTATTTTAGTTGATTAATGCATTTACATAAGTAATATGAATCATACTGGCGTATGGATGACTCACATTTATATTTATCTAAAGCGAGTAATTTATTATTCATATAAAAATGCATTGAAATAAAAGTTTTATTAATTCTTTTTGTTTAGAATAAAGTTGACTTTTTATATGTGCTTAAATTAAGAGAAATCTGAGCTAATGCAAGTCTTTGATTTTTTTTATTACTCTATTGGACTTATAAGCCATTTGCATACATAAAACTTCAAAATTACTGTAGGATCCTAAATTGACAAACTTAAAATATATAATTTTTGACAAATCTTAAGTATTTCTCAAATATTCATGTTTAGTTTTTTCTTATTTATTTGTTTAAAAAGGCCTATTCATTTTTAATATATATAATACATAAAAGAAGGAGTATTTTAATTTTTTCAGCCGTGGTTAGATAATAATATTCCTTATTATTGATAATTATCTGGTACATTAAATACCAGAATGAAAAATTATAGAGCAAAGATCTATTATATTTCAAAAATAGAGTGCTCTGGCAAATAATGTAAACTGTAAATGAATAAAAAATGAGATAGTTTGTATTAGAAATGCCATTTTTTAAAAACTGTTCAACTTACTTAAAATAAAATGAATTATGGATCTTTTATTCATCACCATATAAATTATTTTGCTTTTATAACTTTTGGTTGAAAACATCATTTAATGTAAATGTTTAATGGATGTAAATGATGTAGAATGACATTACAATACTACAATATACTAAAACGTGTTGAGATATATAGATATACTCATAAAAATATTAAACATAGGTTAACTTCCTTGGATTAAAGGTAGTAGAATTAATTTTCTAGATGAATGCTAAGATAAAAAATGTGTAATGTTTTTAAATTTAGATAGAGAGCAATCATATTAATTTCGATCTCTACAACAAATCTCTACAACAAATAATAAAAAAGTCATAAAAATATCAATAAAAAATATTAATTACTATATGGTAAACTTTCATTTCGTTGCAAGATGGTTCTTGGTCATGTATTATTTTTAATTTAATTTTTCCAGTTATTTATTTAACGAGATCAAAATTAATTTTGTGTGTTTGGAAATGATTTGTAATATATAAAAATTTATTTAAATATATATTACTCAATTTTGCCGTTTTATTTTCATGAAATATTCAAATATTTCTATCCACGGATTTTTTTAACAAAGTTTTAGCTTAAGAAGGCAGTGAACATTTACATGATTTACATTTCACTGAAAAAACTCAAAGAATTACTAACATTTATATTTGACTATCTATGGATTGTCAAACAAAGTTACAATTATTATTATTTTGGTGAATGATTATGTAGCTTACTATTTAACCGCGTCCACACTGATTATCTTACCCAACATCGGTGGTTAATGTTGATCTTTCTTGCAACATTTGTTTTCATTTCTAATAATGAAGTCTTCGAACAATGACTGTTGAATATTTATTTTATTTTTGTGTAACACGTTTGCAAATGTGATTCAGCTTATTCTTTGTTTGCGATTCTTGATCCCCATATATAATATGTATCCTAATACAACGGAATGTTCTGCGTATATGGATATTTTTTTCTCTTCATTTTGCATTCGATCACATAATTCTATCTCATTAATGATTTCTTATGCAATAGACACACGAACATAAATAACTTAGGTATAATTGGATATATATATATATATATATATATATATATCGATGTCTTTTTTTCTTACGCGTCCACATAGAATTACAAATTAAATTCTGAATTTAGAAAGTATTGCTTATTGTATATTATGTTACAATTTATTATTGTATATTTGTCATAAGAATTCCTAATAATGATATGTATACAACGTGTTCTAAGAACTGTGTTTCCTATCCTACACCCTAACCTGGTGGATTTTATAACAATTTGACTCTACTTCAAAATATATTAAATATTTTTTAATTTAAAAAGATGCTTAGTTGCATGTATATCAACTTACAATATTTCATCTAACTATTCTTCTAACTTTATATATAAAAATAAATAAGTAGTAGTCTGTCCAGAGGCAAGTCCATGGTATGAGAGCACCACAGAATTATAATGATTTTCTTCCCCTCTCTTGTTTTATTATTTCCAATGCCGTTTTATTACCAATGACCATTAATCACTTTATATTTGTTTTTATAAATTTTTTTATCCAAACTTCTGCTTCCTGGTCCTGTGCTTCGGCTTTCAAATCTTTTCTTCTCGCGTAAGTTATCAACCTTCTGCATTCTTCTTCTTCTAATTCTTTCAGTTCTTCTATTTTGCCTTCGACATCGTCGAGCATGAGGCACTCGTTTTGCAGAATAGGTCCGATCCAGTTTCCTTTTCGTTTCAGGATCGTGCTCAGTAGAATCCTTTTTCGCCTACTTTTCTCAGGACTTCATTTGTTATTTTGTCAGTCCATTTTATTTTTTCCACTCGCCTTCAGCACCATATTTCAATAATTTTATATATCTATATCTATACTATCTTTGTATATAAACTATACTATCTTTTTAGATATATCCTTCCTATCCAATTTTTTTGCTCTTCTCATTATTTTTTTCTTCTCTAATTATTTCATCTTACTTCTATTTTTATTCAAATTCAACTCAACAATTCAAATTCTTTTTAATTTCAAATTAACTATTTTAAATCCTAATTCTTAATTCTAATAATAATCTTATAATTTCTAATAAAAACCATCTGGCAAATAGACATTATTTTTTATTGATTATTTTATAAATTTTAAATATTTATTATTTTATTTTTTAATAAATTGCGCAGTTGTTTACTACAATAGAGACAAATTGAAACTTTATTAAAAAAAATGTTAACCATATTCTTCGTTTTTTTTAAATCTGATCTTCTCTAATTCTTTCATCTTACTTTTATTTTTATTCGAATCCAATTCAACAAATCAAATTATTTTAATTTCAAATTAACTATTTTAAATCTTACTTCTTACTTCTAATAAGAATCTTCTAATTTGTAATAAGAACCATTTTGCAAATAGATTCAAACGCTGATGTATTAACGTGGTCAAAGCAATATTTTTTATTGATTATTTTATATATTTGAAATTTTTAATATTCAATTTTTATATTATATTTCGTAGTTGACTACTGAAATTGAGACAAATTGGGACTCGAAACATATGGATAAGTTTATTAAAAATAAATTAATTCTACATTATATTTTATTTTCAGTACCTGAAACGATGCCTGCCAACAAACTTGTTTATTTTTATCGTGTTTTATTAATTATTATTTACCCATTTGTTATACAATTATGTTGTTCTGTCGCAAGTGGTTTTATGTGTTCATTGATGACGAGTAGATCGTAAATATTGCATCAAAGCTTTTAGATAGAAAGAAGGTATCGAAAGTGTGAAGAGCTAGAGCAAATGTCATTTCATCATATTTTAAATATAAGTATGATGAATTATCTTGCAATAAAATATATAAGGCGCAAAATGCAATTATCAATTATCATAAATAAAATAGTGAAACTATTAGAAAATGCCCTAATAGTATAACAAAATTTATTGAAATTTACCTTAGGCTTAGATTATCTATATAATTTGCCTTTAGATTTATGAATAATTAACTTCCAAAAAGATAAGTTATAGTAATCGTATAAAAATCGAAAATAAAAATCTCACAAGTACACGAGTACACAGATAAAAAAATAGATAAATGATCATGTTGACACCTATAAACAGTAGATAGGTAGACAGGTAGGCAGCTAGGCAGTTAAAAAAGTAAAAAATATAAAATACAGGTAAAAAAGTGAAAAATATAAAAAAGACATGTACACAGATAAACTGATAGAATGACGAACTGATGATATTCTGGTAAGCTGGTAATCTTATAGAAACACGGGTATCCTAGTAAATAAATAGATAAATGAGCATGTTGGCAGTTATAAATGGTAGATAGGTGGACAGGTAGTCAGCTACACAATTAGACTGGTAGACAAGTGAAAATAGAAAAAAAAGACTTGTAGACAGATAGACTGATGGACTGATGAACTGTTACTGTTAAAGCTAGTAGGCAGGTGGGCAGGTAAATAGGTCGATAGGTAAATAGACGAACAGGTAGACAGGTAAACAGATGGACTGGTAGACAGGTAAAAAGATGGTCAGTTAGACTGATAGATAGCTAAACAGGTAGACAAAAATATGCAGACAGGTATAGGTAGGACATATAGACATGTGGATCATACATAAATCAAAAAAATATTTTTGATTAAATTAGTTATTTATACTTATTGGGTAAGTTCATGCATCAAGGCAAAATGCCACTCACAACTAGTTTATTTAATGCCTTATATAAATAGATGATTTATTGTATTAAATTAGTTATTTATAATTAATAATTAATAATTGATTGAATTAGTTATTTATACTTACTGGGTAAGTTAATGCAACAAAGCAAAATGCCACTCACAACTAGTTTATTTAATGCCTTATATAAATAGATGATTTAATGTATTTAATAAATAAAACATTGTTCCATTGGACAATCTGCGTTCAATTTTCATTACAATGATTCTGCGCATATGTATTTGGTGTATTAATTTTAATTAATAGCATAACAGGCTATTTACAATCAGTTTTTATAGAAGCAAAGATTCTGTATATATATATATATATATATATATAAGCATATATACCAATATTCAAATTTGATTTTTTGTATTTGGCTCTGGTATTTGCATCACGTTCTGCTTTGATGTTGTCTATGAAATTTTAAGTGTTTTTTTCAAGATGCACTGAAAGACGTTTTTTGCATGTTTTATATTTACATCTGAGAAAAATACTACAAAAAACTATTAAATAATTATAACTGTACTTACATGATTTATTACTTTGCACTAGCCGAGATTATATAAATTTTAACTAAACTAGTGGGGCGCATGGCATCGTGCCTTAAGGCAAATTGCTGGAACTTCCCGTACCAAATATTACTATTTTTTTAAAAACGATTAACAATAACGACTTTGGGCAATAATATTGTGAAAACCTAATCAATTATAAGTATAAGGAAATCATTGAGTACATAATTTATATCCACTAATAACATAAATTGATTTTGATATTAATTTTTTTAATACCTACGCTTATTTATTATGATATAAAACTTATTATAATATAAGACTAAATTTGGGATATGATAATCTTACTATTATCATACTATTATATTATACTATATTATTATATATCATAGATAATTTAACTATTATCTATTATACCGTGAGATACCTATGCCATCAATTTCTCTTTACATTCATTAGAGCTAGATTATTATTTGCTAACTAACTTATTATATATATATATATATATACACATATATATATATATATATATATATATATATATATATATATATAACTCACATATTTCAAAATATATATATATATATATATATATATATATGTGTGTGTGTTTATATATGTATATATATAAACTTATATATATAATATGTATATATATATACATATCAGACACCCTACATACCTATTTAATATTAATGTGTTATATTTCTACCTTACGCCCTATGTATTGTCTCTACCTATCTATTGCCTATACCGGGAATTGAACCCGGTTCTTCTGCGTGACAGTCGCGCATCTTAACCACTACTCTATCGGAACCCTCACTGAAAGTATATTATGGAACACACTGTTGTTTCTTTGGTTCATTTTCTAATTAATTGAGTAACTAATACTAAGGTGACGCGACAACACACGAAAAAAGACGGTTGATTGTAGCGTTGAGGTGGTCGAGTGGTTAAGGTCGTAGCCTGTTACGCGGCGGACCGGGGTTCGATTCCCGGTAAGGGTGAAAATAGTATGTAAGCGAAATTGTAGGCGTAAGATAATAAATCTAAGGCGGTTTAGATATAAGTGTAAGGATTGAGCGTATACGGTGTGATGTTAAAGTAACGTACGATATAGTAGTTATAAAGCGTATAACCACGTAAAATGCAATATTTAGGTATGGTTTAGGTATTGGTGATACACATACGTGAAAAGAAATTTATGATATTAGGGGTTATCGTATAAAATACATTTTCCTTGACATAATACAAGTACAACAATAACTTATTATAGACTTCATCATGAGCTGTTAGAATTAATATCCTGCGGTCGCACTTGACTAGTTTCTTGCGTTTATTAGCAAAATTATAAAATAATTTGCATGTCGGATGATGGCTTTGAAAAATTACGACCATGATTATTATTATCATCTTTTCAAGTATTATTATTGAGAATTAGTTGTAGTGACATGACAGGATAATATCCATCTTGATCGATGAAAAGTGCATGTAATCCATATAATTTTCTAGGTTCATGATAGCATCAATCGATAAATGTCATTTTTATTACATGATTTAAAATCATGATTTTTTTGCAAAAAAATTAAGTTTAAAAATATGCTTAAATTTCATTGTATTTAATTTACTCAAACCAAAGGTTGTATAATAAGAACTTTTCATGTTTGTTGCATTGTCAAATTTAAATTGCTTCATAAGTAATATCCAAAATGTGGAACTTATATAACAAATTTGGATAATATCCAAACATTAAGGACGATTACTGATGCTTCTTGGTATATTTGTAATAAAATGATACATGGCGGCCTCAACATCCTTTTGTGGAAGATGCAATCAAGAACAGCAATTTTTGTAGCAATTCTTTTTTCCTTTTGTTGAATTTTTATTTTATTTTTAATTTAGCTATAAAGGTTTTAAAGGTATGTTATTTATTCGGATTTTTGTATAATGTCGAAAAAAATGGAATTAAAAAAGTTGGTTATTTAGTCACCAGTTGCTAAAATACTTGATCATACTTATCAAATTTCTATTGATATAAGTACATATATACTTATCACGTCGAACAAGGTCAGTTTTCGGATTTATATTACTACTAAAATATTTGTTTATATATGATATCAGTTATCAAATACATATTGTCAAATTGTCGATAGCAGATTATATGTAATTTTTGCTAATGAGGACTTTTAGCACATTCCTCACTTAATTGAGAGGAAATATTTTATTAGAAGTTATTGTGTGTACACAAATTTTGTGTTTTGTCTTGGTAAATAATATTCTAATAATATAGTATTACACAAAAATATTTAATTTCCTCTTAGTTTGGTTGAAAGAATGAAAATTTCAATTCAACCATAAATATTCTTACGAATATGAATTTGCTAATAATGTGAATATTTGTTATTTCTTCGAGATAAAATAACATAAAATAAAACAAAAGTTGTATTTTTTCTTTCATTTCAAAAGCCTAGCTGAATAAAAAATATATGTTTAAATATCATAAAATGTTTTTGCCTTACAACTCTACATTTAGTCATGTTTTGAATCAGTAAAATTTTCGTAAAGTGAAATAATATCGCATACATTTAATTAAAATTGACAATTGTTAAAAATATATTTAAATAGAATAAAATGATTATCCTTATAGTTCTAATTTTTAGTCATGCTTTGACTTCAGTAGAATTTGGCATTCGTACAATATCTTAATTCCCATAAAATGTGGATCGTATTTGTGAATTAATAAGTTTGTAAAATACCTATTTTTGACAAAAAATGGAATAAAAACTAGTTTTTTTTGAAAAATATAACGCACTACGAATATTTATGAATTTCTTGCAGTTTCCTGTACAAATAAATTGAATTCAGATAGATCGGGTAACCGGGGTAAATTACTCCAAATGGGGTTTAAATAGATTTTTTGGGGTTAAAAGAATGTATTTTTATTATTATTTACTGTATTTGCTACGTAGGGGTAATCTTTCTTTGCCATAGGGATAATATCAACTTAGACAAAAATATTTTGAGGTAATGATTAAAATTGTTCCCCGACCGCTGCTATATGGTATAGTTTTATCTTTCAATTATTATTTGAAAATGTATTAAATGTAAATTTGGAATTCGTATTTATCATGCATAATTAACACAACTGTTTCATGAAAGTTTATATTAAAATTGATGACCATAAAATGAAATTATAGTAAGTGAAGGGTGCAATGGAAAAATATTTGGTATAAACCCACAGGACAAGTAGCATTTGCTGGGAATTTCTTCGAGATAAAATAACATAAAATAAAACAAAAGTTGTATTTTTTCTTTCATTTCAAAAGCCTAGCTGAATAAAAAATATATGTTTAAATATCATAAAATGTTTTGCCTTACAACTCTACATTTAGTCATGTTTTGAATCAGTAAAATTTTCGTAAAGTGAAATAATATCGCATACATTTAATTAAAATTGACAATTGTTAAAAATATATTTAAATAGAATAAAATGATTATCCTTATAGTTCTAAATTTTTAGTCATGCTTTGACTTCAGTAGAATTTGGCATTCGTACAATATCTTAATTCCCATAAAATGTGGATCGTATTTGTGAATTATTAAGTTTGTAAAATACCTATTTTTGACAAAAAATGGAATAAAAACTAGTTTTTTTTGAAAAATATAACGCACTACGAATATTTATGAATTTCTTGCAGTTTCCTGTACAAATAAATTGAATTCAGATAGATCGGGTAACCGGGGTAAATTACTCCAAATGGGGTTTAAATAGATTTTTTGGGGTTAAAAGAATGTATTTTTAATTATTATTTACTGTATTTGCTACGTAGGGGTAATCTTTCTTTGCCATAGGGATAATATCAACTTAGACAAAAATATTTTGAGGTAATGATTAAAATTGTTCCCCGACCGCTGCTATATGGTATAGTTTTATCTTTCAATTATTATTTGAAAATGTATTAAATGTAAATTTGGAATTCGTATTTATCATGCATAATTAAACACAACTGTTTCATGAAAGTTTATATTAAAATTGATGACCATAAAATGAAATTATAGTAAGTGAAGGGTGCAATGGAAAAATATTTGGTATAAACCCACAGGACAAGTAGCATTTGGCTGGGAATTTTTCTTGTTTGCGGAAGCTGAATAATCTTCCAGCAGGTTTATCCAAAGTACTTTTCCTTTTTTCTCTGTATGCAATTCATCCAGAATTCCTGAGTAATATAAGAATCTCCCAAAGATTCTTTTCAAGTACGTCATTAAACGACATATTGTTAACCGGAATGAATATCAAGACCGAAGGCCAAACGACTCGAAGTACGATGTAGAAAGATTCTGGTCATACAGTACACTCGCACTAGCAAACTTATATGCAAAATATGCAATGTATGCACTTCTTTTATGCCCTATAATACGAAATTTATATTTTAATTTGCACATTGATTAAAAAAACATTAATTATAAATCTGCTCTGCCAGAAATTGAAGATATCCTGCAGCAGTTAATAAAAAAATTTAGTATGTGAGTTTAATCATAATCAATAAATATTGACCATGAAGTTATGGATTTTAAATACATATTTTCTACTTTATTATGAAGCTTTATGGGATATTTTATATGTGACGAAAAAACAATGTTAAGTTTGTTACAAGAGAGAGTCAAATAATTTTGACTCTTGACAACAGGAAAACGTTCCTATTACACTCATGTGACTCAAAAAAATGATGAATTTTCATTTATCAGCAATTGAAACTAAATGTTTTTTTGAATGTTGTGATATTATTTTTCCAATATAAATTAGTTCAAAAAACGCCCTCAAATAAAAACAAACAATTTCATGCAGAATAGAAAAAATAACTATACCAAAATTAAATGAAAACGACTGAAAATTCGAGTTATGAGTTGAAACTACGAATGTGTTAGTTGATACCGAGTGTTTTGCGAGAAACCGGTACGCTGATTTGTCACCAACCTGAATCTACTCTTCGTTTCAGGTTGCTGAAAATTTACTCGTACTGGTTTTATATAGGACATTCGATATGAACTGACTTATTGACAGTCTTATTCAAAACTCAGAATTTTCATTATTTATATTAAATTTTGGTAATTAACTATTATTGATATGCTTTTATATTAGAAGGCAACTTAAAGGTCGTCATTTTTCTAATAGATGATTATATATTCTAATAGATGATTATATATTTCAACTCATTGAAACAATGCCACTAGAGGTTATTCTTTGTTAGTGAAATATTTTGGTTTTTTGCTAATAATATTTGGATCTATATTTTCAAGTCAATGTGGATATCACTACTATCTGATATCAGATTGTTGTATATAAAAGATAATGACTATTTTATGATAAAGATTTCTTCTAAATACCATTCAACAATTATTACCAAATTAAATACTTAGGTACAAATCATTTACTCTACTTAAAGTTATTTTGGATTTCATAAGTACATATTGATGCCAGATTCATCATCTGGTATAAATTTATAAAATATAAAGAATGATCATATATGAAATTAGTGAATAAAAATATAAATTTGATCACCTAATAAATTTATTGTTAATTCCACTAAGAGTGTGAATAATTTGAAAAATTAAAAAAAACTCTATAAATTATATCATATAATGATTTAATATCGCAATCTAATCTTGTTTACGATTAAATTTACACGATTCAATTTAATCATGTAAATGCTTACGAATAATTATATAATTATTGGAATAAATCAATCATTTTATGAATAATAGCAAATGGTAACTGATGATCTTTAATGAATTCATGTAAATTTTCTGTAATGGAATGAAGCATGGTTTTTCTAACATTGATTTGATCAGTATAAGACATATTAATTTATTAGAAAAATATTATTTATTGTCACATATTTAATAAAAAAAATATGCAAATTATACTAAATGTAGAGTATAAACTTGAATATTGAATTTGAAATCTTTTTTCAATATTTTAAAAAAACTATCAGGCTACTCAAAAAATTTGATTTCGCCGCTATTTATTTTTTCGAGATGTGGTATTAATGAAACAAGTATGTATATTAGATAATATTAAAAATCTGCAGATTCTTATATATATAACATTTATTTATAATTTATATTTAACATTTATTTATAACAATAAAACAACCATGCTTGTTTTAATGTTGTAAATAAATAACTTAGTGTTCACTTTGTTAGTCTCAATTAACACCTATCATTTCTAACTACTCCTTTATTGTCTCTATTTACACTCTCTACAATTTTCATAGAGTTAGATTAAACCAAAATATTGCAATTATTTTATGTAATTACATTTATGTGTAAATATCTATTAATTATCATTACGGTAACATTTAAAATGCATCATATAATTCTTTAATGCTTATTTATACTTGGCATTTTATTTTAAAAATCTTGGCCTATAATTTTGGATACAAGTTTTTGATTTATGTCTAATGGCTCTTATCAACTACGTAAAAAACTAAAATGAATGAATACTAAGTTTTAAAACCTGTATTTTTAAATTTGATTTATCCAATATATTCAATAAAGTTGGAACAAATTTGTTGAATTTGCAAATTGATTTTTTGGTGACGCATGTAAAAAAGGTTTCGTTTCTCTCTTGGAATGATTTATTATATTTTAATAAAAATATTTTATTAAAATGTATTTCATGAAATTGAACATGTATACATGCTTAAATTGATGCAAATATTTATAATTTTTCGAATGTTTATTCACGCTGTAGCAATTATAAAATATTTTCTTATAGATTATTTTCGACATTGTATATTAATTTAATTTATGGACATCAAGAAAATATATTGTACTGCTTTCTTAATTATTTTTTAAACTTTTGCTGAATTATTTGATAAAGTATTCAATTTTGCTAAATTATTTGATAAAGTATTTAATTATACAAATTATATACAAAAAAACTTAGCAAACAAAAATATTATTAAAAGCTTAGTTTTAATTATGTACAATTATTGAATATGACGCGTTCCATTATAAAAGAAGAAAATGTTTTTTCAGCTTGTTTGTGTTCCAACTGGAAGAATAATTTATTTAAATCACATACGTGCACGTTCCAATTATCATTTGAAATCACATGTATTCAATCATATTTTTAATTCTTGGCGCTTATTGTTTATCAGAAAATTTTATTTGTCTATAGTCGGTGTAAGATAATATAATCTCTAAAATATTCATTGTGTAGTACTAAGATACCCATCATTAAACCATAAAATAACCGGTCAATGATGTCCTTGGTTTCTCGCGATTTTTTCTTAGTCTCCACATCAAACATTTATACATTATGAACTTTTTTCAGAATTGCCTTGGTATCTTGGTAAGCTATTTATTTAATATTATATAGTGGATGAAAAACCCAGAGCTTTCGTGAGTGAAATATAAAGAGGATATTTTATATGGAAAGGTAATTTAATGGTATCTACGTGTAGAAAGCAAATGCAACTTAAATTCAAGAATATGGGTTCCTTTTTCAGGAGCAACCAGTTTCTGTTTTTGATAATTCACTTAAAATACATCTACCTATTCTGTACACCAAACCTCATAAATTCATCTTAATTAATTCTTAGCATAAAAAATAGTGCAACTGAAATAAGTTCTCTTTATTACACTTTTGAAAATTTACTTCTTGAAGCACATGTGAATTTATTTGTACCACCTATTTAATCCATTTTGTTAAATTTCTACTTTCTCCCCAAACTGAAATAAGTATTTTTTTACTTTTACTAATTAATACATCTGTATTTATTTGAATTTTATCATCAGTTTCCTATAATTTATACCATTTCTTCTATTTATTATAAAATAAAGCCTAAGTGCTTTATCAAAAGTTACAATACGTATCAAATAAATAATATTTGTTCTCCATTCAGAGTTTTTTATACAAAATATAGTCAAGCTTTTCTGTTATCTGAATTATCTATATTTTTATCAAAATTTTGAAATGCTTAATTATTACTAGTCTTTCTCCTTACAGACTTTTTATATCAAATATAGTTATACTTCCATGCTTTCTCAATTATCTACATTTCTGGTTAGGGTGAAATTTCTTTAACTAGATCTAAAAATTTTATTATGGAAAACATAAAAATTTATATAGGAAAAATAGACTATAATAGAGTCTTGATTTAGCCATAAAAGTATAAATGAAATGCATCCGTAAAACAAAATTTTGTTAAAGCAAAACTTTTCCTGAAAGTAAAATAAAAGTTTATTTATCTTGACCACAACATATGATATGACAGCAAGATCCGCGTGCATAAAATAATAAATCCCCATTTTAGTGACGTAAATTAAACATAATCATAAAGATGAGAAGATTCATGTCGACGATATAAACAAATGTTAAAAGATGGGTTCCATGTGCGATTCATGTACGCCTTATTTTTCACACATGATTTGCCTTGAACAATATTTATACCAAAGTCAATTGAATATTTAGTGAAAAATATAGGAAACTTTAGTTGAACAAAATTTCTTGCTTGTTTGCTGCAATAATTTTTAACTCATTATTATACTTATATCTATTTTATTTTAGTAACTTTCATTTATTAATATTTTTATACATAATTAATGTGGCATTAGTTTGAGTGATGAATGTCCCAGCAGAAAGATGTCCTTTCACTAAGAAAGTGCATTGATGGATATCTGTGCAGTCACTATTTTTGTATTATCATTTTTTTAATTAATTATTTATTCACTGACCTCCAATAAACATTTAGACAAATTACGCAAATACTTTTCATTGATATGCTAATTTAATAATATTTAATAAACTTCAATTGGTCAGGAATACGTATTTATTGATACCAAATTAACTCTAGAAAAGTATCTGCTCTCCTCCTGCAGACAAGAATGAATCACTATTCGGTACTTTTGTTATAGAAATTTTGGAAAAAATAAAGACTATTTGTTACTAAACTAGATTTATATATTTTCTAAAATAACATTTGATGATATCACACAGTATGCAATGACAAAAGACGAAAAAATCACTTGTTAAGCACAATACCATTCTAAGGTTAAAAGCTTTAATAAAAGACTTAATGAAAAACTTAGTGAAATTTATCTACATTTTTTCCCTATCTCTCTTAATTAAACTACATTTTAATATATTGTGTTAGTTAATCCAATTAAGAATCCAGAATTCATCATTCAGACAATATGATTCCTAATATTTGTAAATTACCATGATTGAATCCCATTCTCGTTATTGATACAATTGCACCTCTGTCTAAATTTATTTTCAAATCATATTTGTTTCCAGTATTTTGTTCTTTTGTATCAATGTAATTTTAGTGTTGGTTTGAATTTTATATTTTTAACAACCTTTCATATTTAGGGCAAATTCAAAGGCTTTTATATAAATGAGCAAAAATAGCAAAAGTAACTGCATACATTTTGGAAACCTGAGAAATGGAAACATTATCCAAAAATTGTTGTTCAGTAAAATGTAAAGATGCTAAAGAGATGAACCTAAGTTTTCATTATTAATGGATCTAGAAGAGTACCTGAATCCTTAATTAGATTATTTTTTATCAATTAGTTGAACATGAAAAATAATCGATTCTAATTATTTTTATCATCATCATTTAAATACAGGACCTTGGCACATTATTTCTTAATGGATAATTTATGAGTGTTCATACATGCATAATTTCCTGTTAAGATACGATAGATGATTATTCGTGCATCTATCGATGTTGTGTTTCCATCAATAGTATATCTGCATTTATTGAATGTTTTATATTTATTCAAAATATCTATAGCTATATATACTCAATTCAATAGTAATAATACAAAGTCTTAAAATCAAATAAGCATGATAAGATATCGATATCATTATCAGGTTCATTGAAATGTATATGGTAATTATGTACTGAAACCTGAGGTCCATAATTCTATAAAGTAATGGTTTTAACCCTTTCGACTTGGATGGCAAAATTAATATAAATCTCGGAATTTGCGAGTGGAAAGGGTTAATATTATATAATATTGTCAAATATACTGAATTTTCGCATACAAAAAATGTAAAACAACGAATGTATTAGCTCATTAACTGTATTACGTTATAAAACCCACAATTTCACAGTGTGATATAATGCATCAAGTTGTAAGTTAGCGCTCTGGTAAGAAATAACATAGTTATTAGATCTGGCTGCTTTCACTATTACAACTGAGGGACCATCAGTATTTTCCAGAAACGCCAAAGCTTGTATTATTATTTTATATGGCTTGAGAAAAAGAAAACTGCACACATCGATATTTGTGAAACCTTACTTTGATTTACTTGATCGTGCAACAGTATTTCTTCAAGTCATGTTATATTAGATTACTACGATGCAACTGCACGATGGTTCTTCTTCTTTAGTTCTTGCAGACAAATATAATGCCGACTTTTTGTTAGACATACCATGGTTCCTAGACTGTGTCCAAAATATATAGAGCATGATACAGAATATTAAAACATGTAACTACCTCAGAGTGTGTAGAGAAAGAATTAAAAAATGCTGTATGTGAAAGAAGGAGAACGCCATAGAAAGTTTAGAACGAAATGCACGAAATGCACGAAATGCACATACAAATAGAACGAATTCACAATAATTTTCCTTACACTATTAGTTATCAGTTTTGAGCTTATTCATATGTTATAATAAACGGCTTCTCTGTTCTCTCAAAAATTAAATTACCACTTGTTGCTCTGTATCATCAAAGGCTGGACTTGCCTTTACTAGAAACTAGTCTGTCTTTTCGTCAATAGGAATGGAATGCTTTTTGAATCATTCAATCGGTTGATCCGTGCGCCCGAATTGTGCGATTACTATAAGTTACCCTACTATAAGCTACCCTTATATAAAGAAGTCTTTTTTATATATAATTAACATTGAATTATAGATACAACAATAAATTATGATGGACCTCCATGTAGATTTTGACTTATTAAAAGAAAGAAATACCAGCGAGTTTTACTTCATCATAAGCTATAAAACTCGTATTAAAAATTTTGACACATTTTAGACATTCTGAGACATTTTCGACATTTTGAGATATTCTAAGATTTTTTTGGGTTATTTTGGGATCTTTTTTGGGACATCTTGGGATATTCACATTTTTATGTTCATGCAAAGAAATAAATAATTTTGGGTTTTAAATTTTCTGCAAAATTATTATTTGAACTTTATTACTCATTTCATATTTGACAATCCTAATGAATACTAAATTAATTTTATTGTCATTAAAATTTAACAGAAAATCATTAAAATTATTAAATGAACAGCAATTGTTTTGTTAACACAAGCAGAAAGTTTTTTGAATCATTCATATCGAATGCTTAGTTCTCTTAAAAACTGCCATTTTGTGTACGTTAAGCTCTCTAAACTAATCAGCACTTCTCCCAATCATTACAAATTGAATGTTTTTTGCATCATTTCAATCGGATACTCCGTTCTCTCAAAAACTCGATTTCTATTTTCTGCACTCTTTGCTCCGTATCTTCGTAATGACTGGACCTGTCTTTGCCAAAAACTAATCAGCACATCTTCCTATCAATAGAAATCAAATGTTTTTTGAATTATTCAAATCGGTTGATCTATACGCCCGAAATCGTCGACGAAAAATTGTTTCCGCACATACACACACATCCATTTTTTCTGAGGTACGCCAAAGTTTTTATAAACCTCTGAAACGTAAAGATATGCATAAATTTTCATTTTCAAATTTCGGCCCATTACTATAACTTACCCTACGGAAAATTAATAAGTACAATAATAATCAGAAACCTAATGGCATATACTGAAAATGATAAATATTAATACTTTACATATTTATATCTAAAATCAAAATCGCGTACTCTTGGCCAATTTTTCTTAACTTTATATCGATATTTTACATTTATTCTTAAAATTACTGAATTATTTTGCAAAGTTTGATAAAAAGAAATACAAACACTCGCATACTCGCATACTTTGTAAATACAATGGAATATTACAAATCACTTGCTGCAGTGAAAAGCTCTAAAAAGCTTTGATTACTTTGGTTATAAAGTTACATAATAAAAACATCCTTGAAGGTATAAATATGACTCACTATTGCTGTATTTCTACACCATGTTTATATTTAAACATATTCTAGAAAGAGTATCTCATTAAGTGCACACGAATGCACTTTCAAATACAATCAGTAGCATGGTTTTTACATTTTGCTTCTGTTATATTCAGTCATCATAAAAGTCAATGTATTCATAGAATCAAACTTAAAAATAAGTATACAATGGTAATAATACAACAATAAAGTTATTGTATAAAAATGTTTACTAAGCAAATATTACTATTTCGATAAATAGAAAAGATAGTCAATAAATGATATTTGATTTGCATAATTAACTTATATTCTGATGAGTCATGAAGTTTCAGTAACGCTGATGGAGCAACAATTCAAATGCAATAGTTACGATGAACGTTATTACGGAATATTTTATTTGAATTATAGAATTTATTTTATATAATAGCATGTCAGTAAAAAACCTAGACATTGAAAAGTTGTATGTAATATTTAATTCAAGAAGACGAAAGCGATTATAAAATTATATGTTTATATCAGCAATTGAAGCGGAAAAATAAATATACCTGATTACGTTGCACGTTTAGTTTATTTTATTTAATTACAGTAATTATCTAAATTAAATAAATTAAAATGACACTTTTATAATAGATTGCCCATAATTTAATAAATTGGTTTTGCAAATCAGGAAGATGATTGTGCAGTGCAATACACTATTAGTTAGATTTTTTATGTATAGAAGTAACTGTTATGCTCTCATTGTAATTTTTTTTTAATTTATGAAATACCTGCAAAAAAACTGTAAAAACATGAATTTTAATATAAGCAAAATTTTAGTATACTTACAAGTTCTGTCTTATTATTATTGTTATATTTGCTAAATTAAATATTTGCTATATTTGCTAAATTACATATCTTTATTTATATAAGCTTTTATATAGGTTTCTGCTTCTATAATGATTGATTTTTGTTGCAAGTAAAATCTATATAAATTTATTTTAATTTTAGTAATAATATCATCATTCTTTTACTTAATTTAGTCACAGTAATTATTTAAATTATATCATTATAATAATGTAATTTTTATTTCATATATTAATGCTTTCTAATGAATAGTAGAACTTTATCAATTATTATTATCAGTTTGCTTTATTATCTTGATTGATGCTATTTATATGATTGTATAGTAATAATCATTTTTTATTTTAATATTTAATAAAAAAAATCAATTATATATAAAGTGTGAAGCTTTTCAAGACGTTGAAAAACATACGACCAGATGTTTCGAGGCATCCATCCAATAACAATAAAAAATCAATGAAGAAGAATGTCTTTTTATTAGTATAGAATACGTTTGGAGCTTTGATTTGACTCCTCTTCAGTGCTACATTGAAAAAAATATAAAAATAAATCACAAACTAATAAATAAATAAATAAACATGTTATTATTTAGTAAATAATAATTATCTTGTAATATTTTCAATGTAGCGCTGAAGATGAGCCAAACCAAAAGTCGAAACGTATGCTATTCTAATAAAGACATTCTTCTTCAATTTTTTTTTATTGCATGGATGCCCAAAAATATTTCGTCATTAACTCCCTACATTTATTGTAATTTATGATTATCAAAATCTCATATTAAAGCTCTTATTGCAGATCCAATTCAATTTGAGGTAGGATTTTATTAAATTCAAGCAGTTATGGATTATTACTAATGAAAATTTCAATGTAATAATTTGCATTTATTGCTATTATTAAAAGAGATATAAAAAATTTAATTGCATATTCTTCAGTTGTTCATGTATGAATAGTATTTGTACTATTCATATATGTACAACTACTATTGTAGGTGGAATTTGTACAGTAAATATAATTGGTATTTGGTAATTGGTTTTAGGTAGATTATAATGCTTTTAATTTCTAAAATATCTAGTCATTCTAAGTAAAAAGTCAAAGAATATTCTGAAAATATTTTTTTTTATTTATTTATTATAATGGCATCTGAAATAAATCATTTTTACACTAAGTATACAAATAATTTATTTACAATAATTTACAATACAAATACAATGTACACAAATAATACAATACAAATAGTTATAATATAATCTACTTTCATAACTTATAGTACTAAACTATACTAGTTAAAAAATAAATATATTTTATACTTATTAAAAATTATCTACTTTTGTAGTATTTTATGGATAACTGTTTTGTGAGACTCATTTTTCCTTTCTGAAATTTTTCTTAAACTTTACTTCTACTAAGCAAGAAATACTTACAATTGGTCAAAAATTCTTTCGATCTTAAGTAAAAAAAAAATATTTTATTTAATACTCTTTCAGGTGCAATATCTTTTTTCTTATATTCTGATAATATAAAACCTTTTGATATCTATAGTATAATTGTAATTATAATAATTTGTATAATAAGTTGTATAATAATTGTAATCGCTTGAAAAACAAAAGAATCACTATGTCTCTAGTATTTATTTAGGAGATAACATTTTTTTGTACATCCTGATAAATTGTGTATTTAGTTAATAATTTAGTTAATTTTAATTAAATATTTGCCGTCGTCTCTTTCAGGCGGCATGCCTGCGCTGCGCCTATTTGGCCGGAAGTGGCTCGCCGCCTCGGATGACTTGGTCTTTCCCTGTTTATTCGAACTTCTCCTCAGGATAATATGGTAAGCATTCATTTATATGATTTATTTATACATACATATATATCTACATACAGTGGTGTCGTCGAGCCGGAACGCGCCGGAACGCGCCGGAACGCGCCGGAACGTCATGTAATTTGGAAATACTGTTAAAAATTCGTTAAATATATTATGATCATTGTTTAGTTTAAGTGAGCACAGGATGCATGTGCAAATCATATAGTTTTTCCATATATATTTCCATAGCTTAGGTAAATAAGCATCCCTTTTTAGGTCTAATGCAAACTTTCTCAATATTACGGATTATAGAAAAATTCCAAATTCTGTATGTATTAGTCTGTATATTTATAAATTGCCATCCTTTCCAGACAGCGGTATAATAATTTTTATATTATATTTTTAAATTTAGAATTTTTAGAATTCAGTAAGTTGCGAGACGAAGAACATCTTAAGAAAATCAACTCGCACAAGTTACTCAAACATTTAATAAAATTTATAGTTCTATGTCTATTGTCGCACAGTGCACACAATCGTTTAAAAGTGCAGTAATTAATTTTCTATGAAGTGATAACGGCAAAGGCAGCAGTAAGGTGTAATCGATGCCTTAACGGATAATTTGGATATTTTAGATACTTAATACCGAGATAAAAATTCTTATAGAAAAAATAATATTTATAAATTAAATCTTATATTCATTCGCATTTTTTATACGCTAACACCTACATCATAGGTTCCTATTCGTGTATTTTTATAGCCTTACGTATGCCTGTACGTTGCATTCTATACTACACGCCTTACATCTATACCATACGCTATATTTCATCATATACTCTCAAATCCCTACATTGTATACCGAATACACCTAACCTATATCTACTATATATCCTATTACCTATAATTTTCCTTACACGCTACATTAACCCTACCGAGAATCGAACCCGGGTCCGCCGCGTGGCACGCGACAACCTTAGCCACTACACCACCGTAACGCTACAATCAACCGTCTTTTTTCGCGTGTCGTTGCGTCACCTTAGTATTAATTACCTAATTAATTAGAAAATGACCAGCGGAAACAACAGTGCGTCCCATATTATATTATTAATGGGGGTACCCGATAGGGTAGTGGTTAAGGTGCGCGACCGCCACGCGGAAGTCCCGGGTTCAATTCCCGGTATAGACAATAGATAGGTAGAGATAATACATAGGGTGTAAGGTAAACCTATATAATATAGGTAAATATATAAATTAGACAGTAATATTTATAAGAAGTAAAAAGTATATAGATATTTAATAAGTTAATGACGGTATAGGTATCTCACGGTATGATTGATAATAGATATCTACCTACATACAATAATATAGTATAGTAAGATAGGTAATAGGTTATCTATCGTATTATTAGGTTAAGTCTTATGAAGTATTGTAATAAATCTTGAGTACTTTTATATCATAATAAATACCTGTAAGTATTAATGAATACAAATAATATCACAATAAATATAATTAATGTTATTAAAGATAATAAATTATGTACTCAATGATTCCCTCATACTTGTACAATTTAATGTATAGACTAGCTGTATATAATAGAGTTAATTATATAAGAAGTCAATATATTAGATTTGTGAGTTCTTATCGAAATATATCAAATTTTTTGAACCGGATTTTAAATTATAGCGTTCCGGCAAAAAAAATATTAGCACAACACCACTGTCTACATATATATAAAAATAAGTCGGGTTTTCCTTCCTGACGATATAACTGCAGAACGCGCGAACCGATTTCGACAATTTTGCATTCATTCGAAAGGTCTCGGGCTCCGCAAGGTTTATAGCTTAGTGGTGCATGGCATCGTGCCTTAATGCAAATTGCTGGAACTTCACGCACCGTAATTAAAAATTTGAGTAATGACATTAGTGAGAATTATCAGAATTATGCTTGGTTAAGTCAACGAGCAATTCTTGCCGCAAAGAATAATGATGTACACGCACTGAATTTCACCATTCAATCAAAAATTGCTGGCGATTTGGTGACATACCAATGATTCCGACTGGTTTTCCGTTTGACTTCAAACAATTGCAATTTCCAGTTCGCCTTGCTTTCGCAATAACAAGTCGCAAGGCCAATCGCTTAGTGTTTGCGGGATAAATTTCAAATAGATTCAGAAAATCATTGTTTTTCACATGGGCAGTTATACGTTGCCTGTTCACGAGTTGAGAAACCATCCGCTTTGTTTGTGTTAACGTCAGACCAAAAAATAAAAAATGTGGTTTACCAAAGAGCACTTCAATGAAACTGATAATTCGCGGATTCACTTTCATTTACTTAGAGAAGTTCAACTAAAAACACTTCATTTTTGTAATCGAAATGAATTCATTACTGTTGTGTAATAAAATCATTTTTTTCCTTTTGAAATATAAAACAAACAATAATTTCTTCATCTTTCTCACGAAACCATCTGGTGGCGAAACGGAGTTCGTCGGGTTTGCTATTATATATATATATATATATATATATATATAAAATTTATTAGCAGACATCCATCCATATAATAGGTTAATATAAAATATATAGGGTAGGGCAACGGGGCACAAAAGTTTAATTAAACTTTTTTCTTTATTGTTAATTTTTGACTTCGTATACGAGTACATTAGCCATATACATTTTATCAATCAACTTTACAATGTTATTTTATTACATTGTGTATAATTATATAGCGCACCATACATTTTTTTTCGTCAACAATATTGTAAAATTAGTTGGAAGGGAATTTTTTTACCTTACTTGACTTTGAGCAATTATATTGGGAAAACTAAAAGAGTTATATCACAACAAATAACACACATCAAACAAACAACTATCTGACTCTATTCAGTAAAACTTCCAACTAATTCACCATCGTAAATTTTTTTTTTTGCAATTTTTCAAAACATTGACATCTGGTCGTTCTCACCCATAGGCGGGGTAAAATGGGAGGGCTGGGTGGCAAACAGGTCCTATTTGTATTTTTAATTTTAAAGGGATTTTACGAAATAATATTTACATCATTTAACCAATGCAAAATATTAATTTCATGGGAGCATTTTTCTACAGAGATAACACTGTAAATAACATTGATCTGGTTTTGTCACAAATATTTATCATCAGAGTTGGCATAAGTATTTATTTAATTTATATCTTGTAAAATAGCTTTTTTAACTTAATTCACTTTTTGTTTGCTATTTTGTATTGTTTACACTTTTGCGAGGGTAAAGGTTTAGTTGGTTCTTTGTACCCCCCATTCCCCCACATGAAAGCTTTTATAGAGGTTAAAAAAACACGGTTGAATCTAACTTAAAATTAACAATGCATCTTATACAACAATACAATAACAAATACTTAAAATTTATATTAAAGGTCTCGTAAACTAAACAATAGTGCTCACAAACTAAAAAACTAACAGAAAAAGAGAATACTTTTGTTATGAATTTTCATAACATCTTTTTCCCTCTACTTTAAAATATTGTAGTTAAAAAAAATGCAAATTTCCTTGAGAAATTTGTGGTGGACCATTTTAACCGCAGATCTTAAAGCCCAACTCTACCTTATATATTATTATTAGTGTCAAGGGTCAGATGATGTATTTTTGTACTTTTAGAGGTTTTATTTTTATTCCTGTAGTCTTACTTGTCCTTCTCAGATAGTTTTACTTGTCCTTCTCAGTAAAAATATTGTGTAATAAAAATTATAAAAAACTGATGATTCCACAAACTTTGTTATTTTTGCTATTACGATATTTGTTTATGCTAGTTTTTATATGGGCTTTGTTTTTACGAATAATTGTTATTTGTTGCAAATAATTTGATTTTAGTAATAAAAATTATTTTCAAGTTAAATTGTATTTGCAAACAAAATTATTCATTCTCTCAGTGATCATATAAACACAACTTCAGGAAAATAATAATTCCGTTCTATGAATTTGTTTATATATGCATTGTTTCAAACGTTATTTTTTTCATTAATCACATGCATTCTTTAGAAATAAATGTGATGTGTAAAATGCGTCACTAATTAATAAGTTATTGCTTAAATTAAAAAAGAACTATACATGATTGTAAATAACCACAGATTAGATAAAATGACCAATCGATTCATAGAAAAAGCTATAATAAAGATGCGAATTGGTATATTTAAGTACATATAATAAAACAGTTTAGAGTGCTCACAATTAAAATGTAGAACTTGTTTGTATTACGAGTTTTGTGTTGTATAAAGTAGCAAAATTAAAAATAATAGTCATCACTTCCACGAAATAATAAAACCTCATTTTATACTCGGTCGTATTACATAATCAGAAAGCTCAAGTTCATAAAATATTTTCAAATTAAGTAAGACCAAAAAGTTGAACCCAAGCAAAAGGTTTTGTTGTTTTGCTGAATTGTTCACATAAATCAAAGAATCAATTGCAATCCGTTAAATAGCATTCACGATTTTTCTTAAAATAATTATATTCTAAAATCAATATTTACAAATAGCAAAAAAAACAATAATGACTAATAGAGAAAGGCTTACGTGACCCAATTTGTTTTTCTCTCAGATTAAATATCTCAAAGCAAATTGCCGGTTTTTGTTTTGCCAAAAATTCAGATTATGAGTGTTTACTATGTCTCGTCTATAAATATCTCAAACAATACGTTATTTGTGGAATGTTTTAGGATTCAAATATAGACTGAGAATCTATAAACAGATCATTATGTTTATTGTTTCTAAATGTGTTCAACATATTTATTTTAAAAGTGTTTGAGAGAGGCGAAGATATAATTAACGGTATGATTATATAGGTGGAAAACGCATAAACATGAATAAATGCAATGAAGGCTCTGAATTTCTGCGTTTTACAAAATTCATTTGAGAATTTTGTTTTTTATGTTTTTAAATGAATTTATTTGACATCCTGTTTACAAATTCGGCATTTACTTGATGACTATAATATTCCATTTCATAATATAATTCCTACAATTTTATATACTATAAACAGATTATTACATAATGTATAATACTTATACTTATGATTAATAGTACAATTAGCACAATTAATAATAATACTCAGTTTACGCTGATCTAACAATAAGCCATGATAAATAACTTCATATACATTGATATTTTTTTAATAAGGTAAGGTAAGAAAAAGTAATTTATATATCTCTTTTCATAATTTGTATTTTTGAGTTATTTATTTTTTACATTCTTATTTCAAAAGCTTTAATTTCTTTCTTCAATTTTTTATTTTGTTAACCATTTTCATTTTATAGAGATGTGAAAAAAGTGACTAAATTTCTTAAATTTAATAAATTTTTGTTTTTGGTTTTCGTGTAAAATTTACATTCAAATATATTTAAGTAGAATATGGTTTACCTATACTTTAAGCATAAATACAAGACATTAATTTGTTTCGCATTTGTATTTGACTATTAACAGCCATCTCACCTCGCAATTTTTAATTTTTTATCTACACTTTCTATGTCAATTTTTTGTTCCAACAAGTCTTACATAATTAATTACTTCATTTTTGTAATGATTATTTTAAATACTTGATTATACAATAGGAAGCTATATTTAGAGTTACAAAACAATGTACTTGTTACTAAAAAAAATTAATAAAAGTACTCCAAAAGATTAACTTTTGTAGAAAATCAATTTTGGAATAATATAGTAGCCCTAGCCAGTATTCAATATGTACTTGTTGCAACTTTTATATGAATAATAATAATACTAAATAGTAGTCTGCCCTAAGGTAGGTCCATGGTATGAGAGCATCAGAAAATTAATGATTTTTTCCGTTTTATTACCAATAATGAATGACCAATAATCACTTTATATTCGTTTTTATGAAATTTCCTTTCCAAACATCTTCCTAGTCTTGTTCTTCGGCTCTTCCTGCGTAAGTCATTCTTCTTTTTCTCAATTCTTTCAGTACTTCTATTTTGCCTTCGACGACGTCTTATAGAAGGCACTCTTTTTGCAAAATGGGTTCGTTCCAGTTTCCTTTTCTTTTAATGATCATGTTCTGTAGGGTAGAGCGGGGCTAGTTGAACATAGGGGCAAGTTGAGCAATCGAAATATCTCGAAAACTATTCACCGTCCGTTTAGGCATTATATGCCGGAAAGATAGAGGTTTGGGACAAATAAACATCCCGTAATCGCTAGTGGCCGCTGGACAAATGAGTGAGGCTCACGGGCGTTTTGTTTATTTTTAAATTAAAAAGTAAAAAAGTAGTTCATCACGAGTTTTCGTCTGGTTTAGTCAAATGTTATTTATTTTTAATCAGGTAAATGTTATTCTTCCATATTCTGCATAGTACTTTTGATATGCACAGAGATTCTGGGTATAATTCTCACGTTTTTTTTTATTCCTAAGATACGATATTGTTTTGTTGATTCTACTTTTCGTTAATTATTCAAAGCAAATTACTATAAGTTTTGTTTTCTGTGTCAATAAAGACTATAAATATAGAACTGGTTATTGAAAACTTATTTTATTTCATCCCTAATCGACATTGAACTTATGATTTTATTATACTTTCTTAGTGCTCAACTTGCCCCACCTATGGGGTACATTGAGCATACTTGACTTTTTGAATTTAAACAGCTGTAGCTTTTAAATTTAACTTATTACCAAAAAATAGTATTAACACTTTTGTTAAGCGATAAACAACAAATCCATTAAACCGTATAGCAATTTATTGATACTTTTCATTGAGGAGCTACATCCGTTTAAGTAAAAATTTGCTCAACTAGCCTCGCCCTACCCTACCGTCCTTTTTTCGTCCACTCTTCTCAAAACTTCTTCCTTTGTTATCTGGTCAGTCCGCTTCATTTTCTCCCTTCTTCTCCAACACCACATTTCAAAACTCCCCAGATAGTTCTTGTCGGCTTTCCTTAGAGTCCATTTCTCTGATCCGTACAGAGCTATGCTTTTAAATGAATATTTTATAATTTCTGATTTTTATTATTTCAGGCTTGTCTTAATGTCTCTCGCCCTGGTGCGGTATTGGGATTCCACGCTGGGCTGCGACGGCGGAACTCCGGTGCGGGCGTACATGGCCGGCACGATAGCGGTGCTCTCGGCTGGAGCCGTCCTGCTGCTAGCGCTGATCAACCGCAGCGCCCAGGGCACCATAACCGACACTAGAGCCAGGAGGCATGTGGCGCCTTTGCTGGCGGTTAAGTAAGTTTGGATAGAAAGAATAGTAGTAAAGATTTTCTTTAAAAACTAATAGAAAACTAATAAATAATTCTGCTTCGAATTTGGCACTTATTCTTGTATGCTTTTTTTAAAACTAATTAAGGATATCATTAAATAGGTACCCATCTAAGCTGATTTATATGCTTGCAATCTTAATAAAATTTATTACTATTTCGTATTTTTTTCTTAATTACTAATTTACTCTAATTATTATAAATTTGGATTTTTTTGTTTCCTGTTCAATTTCGTTTTCTGTATTAGCTATCACTTTTAATTATCAGTTCCTTTTGTATTTAGTTCACAAATATGTCCTCAATCAACAAAAAATGTAGACCGCTGATGATAATTATTACTGATCATAATTATTACTGAATGGTTTTTGTATTAAAGACAGATAATAATTTAATCTTGGGAAATAAAAAAATCTTAATTAAAGTATTGTGTATCTTAATTAAATATTAAGTGAGGGATTTTAGTCCTTATTTTCACTTTACAATCATTTTACATTATTTTTGATTATTTACCAATTGTTCCTATCATTTAATCAATCAATGCTTATTGCAAGTTATAAGGAATAAATGCTTTATATATACTTTAACATTGAATATTTATTTTTTGTTTATAGTATGTAACTTCTTCTATACTCTTAATATTTCAATTCCGCTAATAATGGAATAGTTTCCCAAATAAACTGAAATATCTGCGTTTGCAAGCTTGATTACATACTATTACAATATATGTATTACATATGTAGGAATTTTCTATTTTATAGTTTTGATTATAAATCGACTTAATAGTATCTTAAACTATTACTTTGATTCTGGATACTCATATCAAATCGTAATGATTAGTTGTTATATAATATATATTTAAGAATTGCACATACAGTGTTTATTTGAATTTCTCCTTCCTTGTATACTTTTAATATTTGGTATCCGGCATTAAATAGTTACTCATATTATAATAAAATAATACTAAGAAAGGAATTTTGATCTTTATATTTAAACTACATATCAATTTCGTAGATTTTTTGGCTGTTTATCTGAATTTTGAATGCTCATTTCAAAAGTGTTTGAGAGAGGCGAAAATATAATTAATGATAAGATTATATAGGTGTAGAACGCATAAAGATTAATTTAAAATTGATGTTTATATTTTGACCGTAAATGCGATGAAGGCTTTAAATTTTGTTTTACAAAACTCATTTGCAAATTTAGTTTTTTTCAATTTTTTAAAATGAATTTATTCGGTATCTTGTATACAAATTAGTCATTCACTTCATTACTAATACATTACAATCTATTATTTAAATCTTACAATTATATAACTAATACTTACTTATAATTAATAGTACAATTATATAGTAATACTGAGTTTATAGTAATACAAGTTATAAATATTTTAAAATCAAACATTTATTCTTATATTGAATTTGTCATCGTTCTTAATTTTTGTTCACAGAATTAATAGTTATTTATAAAAGCTGAAATAGGTACTTGAAATCTTAATTATGCGATTACAATATACTACATTAACTGAGATAAGTAAGGGATTTAAGTCTTTATATTTCATCTATATCATATTATATTATCTATATATTAATTTTGCATTATTTTTAACTATTTATCAAGTATTTCGAATGCTTTTTTTCAAAATGTATTGGTTAGTTGCTATAATATACATCATGAAATTAAATTTTAATTTAGCGTTCAGTTCTGATTATGAAACTTTTACTTTTCTTCATTCCCAATTAAAATATTTTTGAAGCTTATTTATAAATCAATATGTTATTCTAATCAAATATAAAATATTTTTATCAAATAATTGAGGAAAAATTCTAGTAAAATATTTAACTCGCCATTGAAATAAAAACTGATTTATAAATAACATTGATTGAAAGCAGATATCCCCGTAACAAATAGCTAAATTTATTTTTAATTTTCCTGCAAGGCCTTCGACCGAGGTCATAAAAACAATCATGAAACAGCAAGTATCTGAATTATTCTATTTACAATTTACAGCAACTTTTGTCTTTATTACGCATTTAAAAAGTGGAAATATTTACACCTATCCCTATAAACAAAAAAAAATTTTGCTTGAAAAAAATTGATTGTAAATTTATTACAGGATATTTCTGCACTTACCAGAGTTGGGGCTGAATATCTTGGGAACGCTCTGGGCTTTCAGTGATGTCATAGTATGTCCTAACACCGAGCTATTTTCTCGAACAGTCATAGAAGGTAATATTTATTGATTGGTTCGTAATCATTTATTTATTCGGTTTGTTTTGCAGAGTGTCGATTGTTTTTCTGGGTCATCCGCGTCGTTCGAATTAGAAAACTGACCGATATTAATTTTGGGAACTGGTTCGGAAAGAATTTAATTTGATATAAATACTTTCGCGCTAAACTTACTTTTACTTTTTTCATTTTTTACATTTTTGAAATAAATAAATATATTATTTCAAAACAACAAATTTAAATTTCAATTTCTCTTGGTTGCAATTTATTATCAAACCTTCACTTCATAATTATTTTATTTATTAAGGCCATTAACCGGGTGGTCATTTAGTCACGTTATATCGTTTTTAGTATAAATACATAGTTATAAATTAGTTGCTAATTTGTACTAAAATATAATATAATTTCATGCTTTGCGATGGGATCTTAGAGAACTATTTTATACAACTATAAATTCTACTATAAAATATTTTACAACGAGATTGTTAGAATTTATAGATAGATTTTCGGCTGTTTTGCTGATTGGTAAATCGCATGTAAAGAAGTTATTTCCAAATATCAATTATTTTAAATAATACTAATTTTATGATAAAAAATTACATCACTGATATTCTCAAATTTTAGGAATTTTTATAGGAGTATATGAATTTAATTAAAAACTGCAATTATGAAATACTAATATAAAACATTTCACATTAAGATGAGGATCTACAGATATTTTTGGCTATTCTACTGATTTATGAATTGACACTTGAAGAATCTATTTCCGAATATCAATAAAACTAATTTCCTGATAGAAATTATCACATTTCTTCTATTTAAAGATTTTATTATTCCATAATCAAAATCTTATATTGGATTTCCAAACCTTATTTTTAAGAAATTATCACTTATATCCACAAAATATATCCTAAAATGCATATTGCAGCTGTAGATCATGTTTAGTCGTTTTGAAGATGGTGTATCAATGATATCCTTAATTTTCCAGAAATTTTACAAGAATATATCCGTAAAACACTTTCATTGGAAACTTTAAAAATGATGAAATTATTAAAATTTATATGTACCTATATATTTGGTTATTTTGCTGATATGAGAACTGAAGAAGATGAGCAACTCAAGTAGCTATTTTGGAGTATTTTATCAATCAATTCAAATGAATCCGACTTTTTGATAGAAAAATACACATTGCTTCTATAATTTTATATCAAATTTTTATTCTTAACTTTTTTTAATGATCTTGGAACGTATATTGCACTTAGATCAAATTTAGTCATCTTGCAGGTGCTGTATCACTCATTTCCTCACTTTTTAAGGAATTTTGCAAAAATGCATGAGTAAAATACTTTAATTGGCTACTACTGAATCTATTACAAATTGTCCCATACCAGTTTCGTCCTGAATACCATAGAAATTAACGTTTCGTTAGTTGCCTAACCTAGGAGCAATATCGTGGAATTTCAATATTAACGCGTTCTGTGCACATTCACCTCACCTTGTACGCTACCAGATAATTATTATAAAACTTGCATATGTATATTTAATTTCAAATACCTTTAAGTTGCGAAACTGATGCCTTATTGCGTCGAATACAATTTGTTTTCGCATAATATTTATGTTGGGCGAGGCAAATTTGAAGGGAAACAGATGAGATAATAGAGTAATGGTAATAGAGTATTGTTGAATAGAAGAAAATTTTTATAAACTTAGATTTTTATATTATACATATTTATATTTTTTAACCAATTATTGTGTTTCTATATTATAAGTGTAATATAACACAACAATTATTATGGCAAGGATATAATCGCAAGGGTAGAGTAGCTGAACTTCGTATGAAAATTTGATTGGGAGTTTGAGTAAATAATAATTTATTAAGTGTAAGTTTTTGTAAAGTTTCTTTTAAACTCACGCTTGCAAAACATTAGAAAAAATTTGACTATTTGTGAAATACCAAAAAAATTAGATTTTTATAATTTTTGCCTATAATTGCTACCCAAGATGTGTATCTGATACAACAGATATGGCGGCAACTACGATTCTACTTATAACTAATCAATATTAGTAAATTAATAGAAATCTTATTGGAAAATCTGGTTATTTTCAGGATATGAATTTTCCAACTATTATACATATGTGTAGGTACCAGTTACATGCCGGAAAAAGTAGTTCAAAGAACTCGATCTTATGTGATGTAAGTTCCTTAATAAGAGCTACCAAGCAAGGCCATTTTTTATTAGATCACACTACATTCTAATTGCATTCAGGCGTTTTGGAATTAATATTATTAGAAAAGATTAGCTCCTATTTATGAAGTCAATTTAAATGAACTATTTTATGCAGTTCACAGCCGTTTTGTAAAGGATATTATGAAAATACTAGGTAACCTTATAATTAGACTTCCCAGGATTGCGAAGGTCATCATCATAAACACTTGTGATTTTTTAAACTTGTTATTCATAAAAATGGATTGCGTAATTGTTAACATGACATTTGACATCAAATTTCTATTTCATTGTTTAAAAACTATCCAGTCATCATATTTTTCGGCGTGTGTGCAGTATTTAAACGAACTGTATAAATTTTCTAATCTTCCGGTTCTAATTTTTTACTGACGATAATCAGAAAAAAAAAAAAGTTATGATTATAATAAACCAATGTTCAATAATAGCTAGAATGCACACAAAATTATGTTAAAAATGTAAATGGTGAAATTAATTGCCCTCTATTGAGGGACCCTATTGGGTCTGAATGTCTCTATTATCTATTATATAATAAAAGATTGCTCATAGAATAGTAGTTAGATCTATTGGATTTTATTTAAAGCAGTAATTCCATAGTGATTTTTACTTGAAAATTTAGATGGCAATATGATTCCACATAAAAATAGCCCTTGTTTGGCATTGCTTCATCAATAAAAAAAATGGTTTTGCAAAAATTTAAAAGGTGAAATCAAATAGTCGTGTATGAATTTGTAATAGAGTCTATATCACCCGTTAGAACTATTGGTTTTTAAGCAAATTTCTCAGAATCTATACCTATCTCAACAGCTTGATATCAAGCAGTAGTGACATAGTAATTTTCACTTGGAAATATAGATACCAATATGATTCCACATGAAAATAGCCCTTGCCCGGCATTGCTGCATCAATAAAAAAATTAATCGGTATTACTGAAATTTAAAGGTGAAATTAATTAGTCGTGCATAAATTTGTAGTTGAGTTTGTGTATCTCTATTATTATTATATTAGAGCTATTGGATTTTAGTCAAAGGTCTCAGAATCGACTTATATCTCATCAACCTGATGTCAAGCAGTATTGACATAGTGATTTTCACTTCTAAATATAGATAACAATATGATTCTATATAAAAATAGCCCTTGCCCGGCGTTGATGCATCAATAAAAAAATTGATTGGTATTATAGAAATTAATTGTAGTAGAGACTGTAAGTCTCTATTATTATTATATTGGGTTTGCTTGTGGATTAGTGGTTATATCTCTTGGACTTTAATCAAAGTTCTCAGATTCTACATATAATTATCTCAGCAGCTTGATATCAAGCATTAGTGCAAGAGTGATTTTCACTTGGAAATATAGATAGTAATCTAATTCAATGCAAAAACAGCCCTTGCCTGGCATTGCTGCATCCATAAAAAATTGGTGTTACAGAAATTGTAAGGACTGTAAAGAATTGTAAGAAGATAAGACAATTAGTTGGTCTTTCACAAAAATGTATTGGTTAAGTCATCGTTTAGTCAAATTATCACAACAAGTTATAGGATCCTTACGTTCTGATGTTCAAATAATATATATTTTAATTAAAAAAAAATATTGGCGCCTGGCACTTATTTATAGCAGCGCCAAAAATGTCTGGCAACAAAAAATGTGAGTCTTGTGAACCTATTCAAAATCAAAAAAATGACAATTGGACTGACTAAAATGCTTTCAAAATTTTGAAATCTCACTATACAAGTTGACTGAGCACTAATAAACGCAACGACTTTCTGTTGCCAGATGGCCCAAAGACCATCTAATCAAAAGAGCACCCAGGACGACATACCAAAAAATTATTTTGGCTAAAGTTCTTGTTTTGAAAACGTTGCTGCCTCCTATATCTATATTTTATTCGAATCTAAAAGATCAATAATTCTGGTTTGAGTTTAGCCCAAGTATAAATTTCCATTCAACTCAACTCTATCGATTACGATTATCCCAAATATATCAATATCACCTTGTTATCAATTTCTACGTCCCAAATATGTTTTGGGCACGAGTTTGAACTTCCAGAAAGTGTTGGTTGGAGCTCGTGTGTCCATTGACCAAAAACATTTGCATGATTGCATCGATATCCAATTTCGATTAATCATTAGAAAATAAACATACACAATCCCAGTTCCTCGCAGTGCCAATGACCGTGTTCGCGGCAACTACACGAAACGTGAATAACGCGAATGTCGTAACGCTCGCGCTACGAGTTGCAACTTTTTGCTGCCGCGTTGCATTTGTGTTGACATTAAAAACTTTTTTGTGTTGCGACATGCATCGGACAGCATTTTATTGACAAATGTTCCAGTAATAAGATGGATCTATCACACACACGCCTTTCTACGAATCTTTGGTTAATAGGCCAATTTAGAAATTTATTTCTAATTAAATATTTAAACTGTCTTATCGATGGATTCTAAGATGCACGTAAATCAGTGCATGGTAATTGATCGATTGGAATAAATTTAATTGTATATGAGAGGATTTCAAGATTTTGATCAATATTTTGATATAATGCAATTAGCGTAGTTTTATGTACCTTCTTATTCTTATTCTTCATAATACGCCACTTTGCGCCACCTTAAAATATATTGTCTCTATACAAATTCTAGTATAAGATGCGTTTTTGGTCCGGTCTCTAGATAATCGTTTTAACGGGGATTTACTGTACTTCAGTAATATTTCTGCTACAACAATTTTATATTACCAGTATTTAATTTTTTATATGTTTTTATTTATTTGTATATAACAAATATACAATATACATATTTTTCATCACATTTATTGCCGAGTTCCATATTTGGATAATTCAAATACTTTCTTATACAACAGATCAATCACTAAAATTAAATTTTAATTATTTATGCAATGTTTATTATACTCGGCGCCTATAGCATTTGCTTATAGTTTTACATATATGTTAAGTTCTTAAGTAATAATTATAGTTTTTTCTTTTTTTCCCATATATTATAATGTATGGGAAAAATATTATTAATTCTGAAAATAATTCCATATAGTCTGAATATTAGGATAAAATGTTTAACAATATTTATTAGTTAGTATAACACCCTTGGATAATAAACCCATATATCTTAATAAAATACTGTAATTCAACCTATCCAACAAATAAAAAATATATAAAAATTTAAAAAAAATAAAAAATGTCAATAAAGTAAAACTTGAATATGATATTATTTTATCAGAGCCCAAAGCTGATGATATTATTCTTTGTTCAAACCCAATTAATTATTGTAACTATCAATAGCAATTATATCGATATAACGACTATTATTATATTGATGATCATCGATGCACATTTACTAGTACTAGATGAACATTTAACACGATTTAACTTGTAATATTGTTGGACATCAATATTCAATATGGTTCAATACAAAAATTATATCAAATAAAATGAGTTGTCCAAAAGAGGCTTTCGAGGAATCAAAGCTTTTAATGATACTTGGTTAATTATTTTATCAATTGATTCGTCCTTGGATCGATTCTTGGCAATTACATAAAAAATATAAAAAGTTCAATAGAAATGGGATTGTTGATTAGTTAATTTGAAATTAAACATAATTAAAATTATTGAATCGAATAGGAATAAACTTAGAAATAAGAAGAAAGTAAGAAAAGATCAGAATTGGAGGAAATCAGAATTAGGTCGAGTTGAATTTGAATGAAAAATTAAAAGTATTAAAATAACAAAAAAAAACAATATATAGTCATTATAGTAAGTTCACCTCGGAATTCAATATACCCAGCTGTAAGTCTGTAAATACGCCCTAAAAGTTGTCTTAAAACCTACATATGGTAGGGTGTACGTAATGTAGGTTTTGAGACAACTTTTAGGGTGTATTTACCGAGAATATACAGACTTACAGCTGGGTCTTTCGAATTTCGAGATTCTTACCTAATTTAAGCTTAAATTACTGGACTAATAAGAATTTAAGATCAGATTTAGAAACCAAAAAAAGAAGAAAGAAGAAATCAGTTAGAAGAACATTAAAATAGAAAGGATATAAATAAAAAAGATAGTATAGAATATATATATGCAATACCTGTGACATATATTCAATGTTAAAATCAAGTCCTGATTCAAATAATATAATTTATTATTATATAAACATTCTGTTTGAACCATTTTCAAGATTTGAAAGAGATATTCAATTTCACATTTATAAATTTTATGAACATATAAATAAAAATTTATTTTTCCCCCCAGCGATTGTATTATTCAACTGGGTGCTTTTCGCACTCACGGTTTTCGGCCTCGCAATGGTGTTCGATCCTCTGGGTTCCACATCAGCCAGTTGTTGTGTGCAGGGTTCTCCTGGTTCCACTGCTACGCCTTCGCAGTCGAACATGCACCGAAAGCTGACGGCGCTCTGGTTGAAGAGGTTTCGCTGGGCGTGCTGCTGCATGCGGAGCGATGAACTTGGAAATGAAGCTTTTCAGCAAATCGCTGGTAAGGAAATGGAAAATTATTATGAAGATGGGATTATTAGCTGTTTATTAATATATTAGGTATATAAATGTTAGGGGGCGTCCATTAATCTCGTGATTTATTTTTTAAAGATTTCCGCCCCCCCACCTTTGCCTTGGTGATTTGTGGTAATATTCAAAATTACCCCCTCTCCCCCACCAAACATTGCATGTATTTTTCGTTTCGAGACAAAATTGTAAATAAAATTTTTGATTTTTTTGAAAATGTTTGGACTATTAAAAAAAATCAGGTAAAAAGTAAATGCACGTACCACCACCATGGGGAAAATGGTGTATACCATGCACCACCCTCCCATTCCAACCCCCATCTTCATCTAGAAATATCACATGATTATTGGAAGCCCTCTTACGTAACTAGTTAAGTATTAAAACGTTTAGTGAGACATTTATGGAGTTATTATTATGGATTATGATTTTTCAAGCTAGAATATTCCAACAGCTAATGGTCAATACTTTATAATGCCTATGGCGATTATTAGCCTATTGGCACTTTGGTATTTTTATCAATCACACCTGAGTAATATATGTATCTATAAAAGTTTTATATTGAATTGTTAATTGCAAAATATAGTATCTTAAGTGTGTTATAAATTTACCATGAATTATCAGTATAGAAACTCTTATAACTATGATTGATTCAGCTAAATTATAATATTACAAATATAACAAACTAACAAAGGACAATCAATAATTAGAAAAATAGAGAATTGCCTTGATAATACATGTTATCAATACATCATGTATTATCTATGTCGATCAATCAAATACATTCGAATTTGTATTTTTTTCTGACCAAAATGTATATATCCTATATAAATGTGTATATATGTCTTAATAAATGCAAATAACCATTGCATGTCTTGAGAATAAAAACATGTTTTGAACATGAACTAAAATTCCATCTAAATATTTTTCGTTTTTGCTCTATGATGACACGGTCAATAACTATATTGAAATCGTGACTTGAAATAATTTGCATAAGTCATTGTTGGGATAAATAAAAAAAAATGTTTAGAAAAAATAAATCTAAAGCGTAGATTAATTTAAAATAGGCCAAAATTGTTATAAAAGTACTAGGTTTAGAGATTTATGTTTACAGAAATCAAATATTTGCTGGTTATAGTTTTTTAAGGTCGTGAAAATTCTTTGACTTTAGCAAAGATATATGGACAACTTGTTGCAAATAATCATTATTGTTATGCTTATTTTTTATATTTTTACTCAATATAATTCATACATACTGTATATCATTATGACATATTCTGGTATAGGAAACACAGCAATCTTATAACAAAAATAAATTTTTACATTATCTTTCAAATTTTATTAGTATTTTTATATAAAGCTTATATTGTGATTTAATGTATTTAATTATATACATACATACAAAGATGCACACTTAAATACATATAAACGTATACCTATAAAGCATAGGTGATCATTATGCTAAAAGTAAAAAATTTTAAAAGTTTTTCAAATATCATATGATTATTTGTTATGATTGTTATGATTTATTGTTTATTTAATCTAAATAATAAGTTTAATTTAAATAATAATATATTATTTTTTTATGTATTTTCTAGCTTTGCTCAGTACGTTGTTTCGAGGTACCGATTTGGTGCCTTCTGATGTTTTGGCCGGTTGCGTACTCCTGCGAGTGAGGCAAAAAAGAGACACACGTGAAAGAAGGCGATTGCAAATGTTGGCTGAAGAAGAACCACAATATACCACCGGTACATATATGAAAAATATAATGTAATAACACACCTACGAAAATTGTTTATTTATTTTTAGTAAACAGTCGTGTAGATTTTTATCATAGAACAAGTTATAACTTACCACATCTTGAATTTGCAGATATGCTTCGAATATTTTCAACCTGTCCTTCTTGGATGAACATGCACATGGCCAAACATTTTATGAGGTTTTCAATGGCCACTTACGGTTGGCCATTCGTCATGTACACTCATTGCTGTACTGGCCTATATCGACTTATGCGAAAAGCTACATGCTGTGCTTGTTTCAGGTAAAAAAATAATTATAAATAATAAATAGGTTATATAGATATATATATAATATATGAGTTATCGCAACCCTAAAAATAGAGAAGTTTAAATCCTAACTCTTCACTATGTATATAATATTTTTATCTCGTGATGGGACTAAAATTATCACAATTAATACATATATTAGAATCAAATGATAACTTTGTGATCATTCTAATTGCTATTATTAGTCAATAGACATATTTTTGTTGGACAAAGGATATTTGTTGAATTTTTTTTTAATCTGGTTCATAAATTTGATTATATTATTATTATTATTATTATTGATTTAATCAAATGTATATTATTTACAGATCGAAACCAAATATGGTTACAGACGACAATTGTTGCCTTTGTCATTTGGCTGGAGTGAGGTATATGTCACGTTTAAGATCAGAAGACATTCTGTATGCATCATTTAGAAATCATGTTTTTGAGGTAAGTAAACTACCAATTATACCTTGATATAATAGATATGTATGCATAAAAATAATATATAGGGCGGGTCGATTTAAAGGTCACTTAGGCACATATGACTTTCGGATTCTAGAATCAAAATAAAATACTTTTCTCAAGAAACCATACCTCTAAAACGAATTCTGATGTCTCGTGCATTGATCCAAAGATAAGGGTTAAATTTTGAAAAACCTCTCAGAGACAGTTTCAGGTAGTGAACCTTGGGCATGGGTGGATCGGCCTTCCAAAGTTTAGTGGGGTTTAGTCATACATTTGGACGCGATTGGGGGACGCATTCTGAATGGGTTAAAATGGAATTTTTCAAATTTTAACCCTTATTTTTAGGTCAATGCACGCGATATCAGAATTCATTTTAGAGGAATGATTTCTTTAGCAAAGTATCTTTTTTTGATTTCTAGTATCCGAAAATCATATGTGCTTATGCGACTTTTTTTGACCCATACAAATCGACCCGCTCTAATATATATATATATATATATTATATATATATAATATATATAATTTTTTTTCTAAGAGTCAATCGGCCCAAAACGTATAAAAGTCTATTAAATTTATTTAGAAACAAAATTTAGTTTTTCTTTCCATCGTTTGAATGGATTCCTGGTAACATGCGTTTCTATCTTCATCTATATACTTTTTACAATTTGAAAAATTTATATAAGATAATAATTTTTCACAAGCTTCGTAAAAAACTTCATCCGGAAATTGTAAGGGAAAAATTATTGTTCTTAATTATTAAATTATGTTTCTAAAACTTTTTTTAATATGCTTCCATATGTTTGGTATTCCATTTTGACTCGTCCATAGAGAAAAGAACACGCAAATTCTTTAAGAAACATAAAAACCACATACAATATATAAAATACTTCAACAGTCATATTTGTCAAAAAAAATTATATATTTTTCTAAAAAAATGAACTAGAAATAAAATATAACTAACAACAATGTTGCAGTGTTGTGCGAAAAAACTGCTATATATAACAGTTATATTTAGATATATATGATTTAACGTTAATCCTTATAATTTAAAAGCGAATATTAATCATCAAAAAAATCATCATCAAATTCGTCACTATCATCATCTTCATCTTCATCAAAAAAATCTTCATCGTCTTCATCTTCATCATCCTCATCTTCTTCGGATTCATCTGGTATTGGTGTAGTTGGTGCATCCGAAGGTGTTATAGGTTTTGTACCAAAATCAGGAACTGCTGTGGTAGTTGGTGTATTTGTAGTCGAACTTGAACTGGTTGTGGTTGTCGAATCTGTATTTGGTTTGTCTATTACACCACCATCATTGTCATCTATTTGGCGGCACCAACATGTATTGACGTCTCGTTTTTGGTGTCTTACGGCGCTCTTGAAATTGTAGATTCGTTTGTGGTTCTTTTTTGTTGGCCTTTTAGAGCTTGCTGGTTTTCCTACAGTTCTTTGACAGCAACACATTTCTTCTACTATATTCGCTGTAGGGATAAAAAAATTATATAAATAAGAAATTTCAAATGTATATAAGTAATATTTAAAGAACAATATTTGTACTGATCTAAAATTGTAAATATGAAAGTATAATACCCAAGGGTAGAATTATATACCAATCCATTATTATGTTGTAACCATTATATATATATTGAAATATATCTTTTTAAATTGAAATAAATTGAAAAAAAAATATTATAAAAATGATTGAGGTTATATTAAGAATTATTTATACCGACAAATTGATAAAGGTGTTCTTGTATCTTATAAATACCCATAGTGTGGTAAATAGTAAAAACTCGAAATTCCAATAATAAGTGAAAAAACAAAAGGTATGTAAAGGTGAAAATTATTTGTAATCATATTATAAATTATGATGACTTGCAAAACAATAATTTTAACTATATTAAACGTAGTATTAAACAGTATAAGACGCAGAAATATTGGAAAGTTTTTAAATTGGGATGATTAATGATTAGTAAAAGAAGTAGTAAAGAACACGCTGAAGGTTAAGGAACTAAAAGTTGATATGGATTGTTAAAAAAATAATAAGAAAAATTGTATTTTTTCACGTACTTCAACTTTTTATTTTTTGAGCACTCATCACGTGATATAAATTAAATTATTAATTTATATATATAAATATATAGCGAGATTTGTAAAAATGTAATTAAAACTATAAATGCAATATCACTGTATATTTCTCTAGGAAGTTTTGTATCACTTTCCCAATTCATTATTATAATTGGTAATAATAACTTGATAATAATGCTAATTCATTTCATAGATTTGAAAATTGAAAGTAATTATAACTTAACGTAGATGATAATATACCAACCAAACAAATTTAAAATTTAAAAAATTCAGAAAACAAAAGATATTATCATATTTATATACCACAATTACTGTAATTACGTTTGTTGAAGGTCTGCATAACTGCTCATATGTTTACCTACGTAAAGTTAACTGGAAATTTTTAAATGAATATTTTAACTGCGTATTAAATTAATCTAAATAGTAATTATACAAGTTTTACCCTTTGTTTCACCATTCTGTTTTAGTTGATTTGATGATTTTCTACCACCTTTTCTATGCTTGTGGATTTTGACTTTCTTAATCAACAAAGCCTTTGCTTTGGCTATAGATTTGTTTCTTTCATGATTTCTGGTATTGATGAAATGTGATTCTTTCCTATCAAGCCTGGATCATTTTGTCTAGAAATCGATTTGGGTTCAACATCGAATCTATTTTCGCTTATAAGATCGGTGCCTGAAGACTCTGGCTTAAGTTCATCCGATTCTACAATCAAATATAAAATATAAATATATGTATAGATTATTCAGATCAGAGTAAATATTAAGTTCTTTTTATTATTTGCTTAATATTTTTTAAGACCATGATCCAATAATCTTTTTTTGTTCATTTCTGAACGGTCACTTCATTAAAATATTAAAAAACATTCGCTAGTAAAAGTATAGTTGTACTTATAAATATTGTTGAAATGATGAAAATCATGATTTGATTAATAAAATTATATATTTTTATACTCACTTACCACAAACTATACATAAAATTGCCAAATTTAAGCACAATACTAGGAGTTTCATTCTGTATTCGAGTGGAACCTTTGCTGTTTTAATTATAACATAGCAATATCTTCTCGTAAACTAAATGTGCGCAATTTTTTGTTTCTTTCTATTTATGAAAATTAAAACAAACGATAATTCTTATCTAAAATATTTATTATAATTTTTTCATTATTGTGATAATATTGCGGTAGTGAATTATGAAAGGGTTACGTATATAATTACGCTGCAAATACAAAAAATATGTGATAAGCGGAAATATTATACCCTTGTAGTACTATAGTTTATTAAGTTTTCCTGTTTTCTTTATTTTGAAAACGGTTATGACACTTGCTGTTTTCTTGTATGATTTGATTTTATTACTAATCCGTCATATTTAAGGTCAGTATTTCAGTATTTCAATTTAACCTCAGCTAACTGGTAAATTAAAAAATTATGGCTGATCAAAAAAACAAGTGGCACAATCGTGCCTAGTCTCCCCTGCTTCCAGTCTAAAGAAAATGATATATTATTTTTTTGATAATTGACTTAGCGTAAGTTGGAGTAATTGCAAAAAAAATCCAAAATATTTTTTTTATATATCTTTACGTTTCGAAGGTTTCTTAACATTTTGGCATATCTTAGAAAAAATGATGTATGTGTGTGTATGTAACCAATATGTATGATTCAAAAATCATTCGATTTCCATTGATAAGGAGACATGCTGATTAGTTTTTGGCAAAGGTAAGTTCAGCCGTTTCGAAGATACAGGGCAAAAAGTGCCAAAACGGTAATTCAATTTTTGAGAGAACCGAGCGTCAGATTTGAATGATTCAAAAAACGATTTATTTGGAAGAACTGTAGCAAATTTTTGGAAAGGCAGTTCTACCATTTGGTTTGTTTTGGAAATCCAATAAAAAAGTGAAAAAATGCCATTTGGCGGATAAATATGATAATTAGACATACGCACATCAAATTATCATATGTTTTATAGATATTTTAATGATAAAAACAAATTTTGTTAACATTTCTATGGGTTTCGTACCAATGTTTATCTGTAATACTACGATGCGTATGTAAAAAAAGTTCAAAATTTAAAAAATATTTCAAATTATAAAAAAAAAAAATTCACTCTTTTAAAAATCTCAAAAATATAAAATTTGAAAATCTCAAAAATCGATAATCTAAAAAGATTGAATCTGTTCTAATAATTTTATTTTTTGGTACGGAAGTACCAGCTATTTCCCTGAAGGCACTATGCCATGCACTACTTTGTTTGTAGTTACAGTAGAACCTCGATTAACCGGACTAATTAGTGTTGATAGTCATTCAGATAATCGAAAATCTGGATAATCAAATGGATGAAGAATAATGTTGTATATTTATTAAATTCTAGCAAACCCGATGAACTCCGTTTCGCCACCAGATGGTTTCGTGAGAAAAATGAAGAAATTTTTTGTTTGTTTTATATTTGAAAAGGAAAAATTTGATCAGGAAGGAAAACTCGACTTATTTTTATATATAATATATAGAAGATAATCTATTTGCAATTATTTGAAACAATTATTGATTATTTTTATTACTCGAATTTTTAATTACGTTGCGTGAAGTTCCAGCAATTTGCATTAGGGCACGATGCAAATTGAAACTCCCTTATGTATGTATATACATATTATCTTAGATTACATTAAGTACATACTTATACTAAACTGCAGCATTAATCATGGAAAAAATCGAATTGTGGGTATGTACATTACATAGAAATTGGTCGCGGTTGGTAGTCCGTACGTAATAAAAGAAAGTGTAATACTCTTGAAATTTTTGGAATACGATTGTTTATTTATCGTTTTATATTACATATTTTAACACAATATTCTAACACCAAAATTTAATATGACCAACAATAATTACAATAAACTTACAATAATCAACAAAAAACATTGTACAATGTATTGTTCAATTATATTTCATTTCAAAATGCATAAATTAATCATTAAATAAAATCCGCGGATTCAATGGACTGGTCAATTTGCGCATCGTCGGTCGGTTTGCACAAACAGGTGAAGATGTCTCGATTTTGGCGTTCTACGCTGCGCCAGAATTTGGAGATGCGTTTGTTGTTCTTTCGTTGCTTAATCGAGCTCATTGTCTCATCTGCTGTTCTTGGTGTGCAATACATTTTTTCCATATTGTGGCCTGCAACATATTAGAACTAGCTGTAAGTGGAATTCTGTCTTAAGGCAATTAAGGCAAATTGCTGAAACTTTCCGTACCAAAATTATTATTTTTTAAAAACGATTAACATTTTAGAAAAAATTTTACTTCGAAAAAATAAAATATTTGAGAAACTATAAATTGGACAAAAAATTACTTTAAAAAAAAAAAAAAATTTAAAAAAAATGTAAAAAAAAATATTTATTAAAAAAAATTTTTTTTTGAAAAAAAAATGTTTCCTTTATTTTGACATATTTAGATATATCTGAACTTTTTTTAAAGTAATCGTACTGCTTTAACTGCATAGAGACAAAATA
>NW_020537324.1:17050160-17061344 GCF_003426905.1 Ctenocephalides felis | reverse complement strand
ATTTTTAATTAGCAATCTAAACTTAACGAGTTCTATTAGCTGTTGTGCTGACGTTCTAATCGACCTGGCTCTTTATGGAAGTCAACCCAAACGGTTGTCCTTTCAATATGTGATGAATTTATTAATACTTTTTGTAAATTTAGATATTAATGATTTTTTATTGGTGCAGCAATGCCGGGCAAAAGCTATTTTTGCTTGGAAACGTGATGCAACTAAACATATCTCTAAACATATATGTGGAAGTGAAAACCAATGTCGCCACTACTACTTGACATCAGGCTGTCAGATGCGAGTTTCATGTTTTACCTGAAACTTCTGATTTAAATTGTACTGCTCTAAACTCTAACCCGCGGGGAGCCCACATTTAAATAATGATAATTTGAAAAAAAAACAAATAAATTGTAAGAAACATTTCAGTAGTAACATTTTGCTTTAAGGCAAGCTGCATGAACTTTCCGCTAAGAATACGTAATCAACTATCTTAATTAAGATTGAGTTTCAACTATTCAGGTAAAATTTTCAACTGTATATTTTGAAAAAAAAATTGCCTTCATTAAAAAATAATCAAAACGATTTCCAATTGGTCTTTCAAACATACTTATAAGATCTATAATTGTAGAAATTGGAACTTTGTTAACTTGTTTTAAAAATCTCATTTCAACTATTTCATGCTCTAAGAATGTGATTTATTTAAGCGTAGATGTCAACCGCAATCAGTAGCTACCAGCGAAACTCAGAATGTATATAGATTTTTGGCGTAGATTCTAATTAGAACCGCTTAATAACGCAAGCAAAATTCTAAACTTTGAGGATTTTTTTTAATCCATCTGCTTTTCGTAGGCCTATAATATTTTAGTATGTTTTTGCAGACTACAAAATTTATCGTTATACAAAATTTCATCAAAATAGTGAAAAAAAAATCGTTGAAGAAATCTTTACCAAAAAGTAAGCAACACGTTTGCAAGACAATATCTTTCGAACAGTTTTAATTTATAAAATCGATTCAAGATTGTGGGCTAAAACGTGGACGGAAAATTTTACACTTTTTTCCTAATTATAATAAACGGATTGGCCGATCGTCGCACAAAACTTCTAGTCGCTAGTGCTTATCGAGAAATATCGAATGACTTAAATTTTCGAAATCGGTTCAGCCGTTTTCATAATCGGCTCACGAACACACCCACCACACACACACATACATACATACTTTTTCCAAACTTCATCTAAATCGCTTCAGAATGACTTGAAACATCGAAAAAACAAAATTAGTATATCGATTTTTTTGGTGAAAACAAATTTTCTTCAGATTGTAAAATGTTTTTTTTTCAATTTTGATGTCAAACGATTCAGAATAAAATGGTAAATTGTTTTCCATGTAAAAAACTAGATATAACGAGAACAAAATTTTATTTGAAGATTGCTTTAGTGGAGAGCAAATTTGTAGATTGCACCCTCTAAATATTGAAACTTCAGGATACATTTAGTTCTTATCAAGCTTAGATTAAGTGGCCATTCTTTTCTAGTAACAATTGGAATGAGTGCCAATACTTTTCTCGTAATAAAGATACGTTCTGGTTACAATATATCTGGAAAATTAAATGCATGGATGAAAATTTCACCATCAGATGAAGATGAATCTAACATTTATCCGCCATATAATAAAAAAATCTTTGTTAACAGCTGACCGTGCCGAAGAGAAGCGTCTAGATGCCGAGTTGAATATCCGTGACCTATATTATGTCGGATGCTGTGCGTTGAGCGAACACACCGGAGTTTCTCCGATTTCGGCGATTGTGATATTTACAGTGAAAACGAAATGCTACTTGGAAGTTGATGATGAATAAGTCTCTCTCTGACATCTTTTTATATGAAAGTTAAATTCAAGATCAACTTATCTTCCGTCTCTGGCGTTTTATATCAACACTACAGTAATAGATACATGATAAAAATTATCATCGTTTATAAAAATATGAAATAAGATTTTATCTAATTTATAATTCATTAATCAAAACTAATAATTTCATAAATCTACAAAATGAAATAAAATAATATGTAAAGACATGATTCTGCTTATTTTAAGGACATAGCTGGGTCGATGGTTGCAAATCTAACCATCGTAATACTTTCAATATTAAGTTATTACCTTTATCTTCACGAAGAAGCCAGAAAATTTAATTAGCTTATTTTATACTTTTTCAGAGATTTTCAATTTATTCTGAATCATTTGTCACCAACATTTAAAAAAAAAGTCTTTGTACGTATATGTAGAGTCTGCAGTCTACAAGTTTTGCTATCTACAAAAAAATGAATATCTCGTTTTTTGATTCAATTTTTAAATTTTATGTTCTTTCGACGATTTTCAAGTTATTTTACATCGTTTCCCACGATATATATGAATGTATATATAGAGTCTGTAATCTACAAGTTTGCTCTCTACATAAAATTCAATATCGAGTTTTTTTAATTCAATTTTTAAATTTTATGTTCTTTCGACGATTTTCAAGTTATTATGACTCGTTTGCCACCAAAATTCAAATAAAGTAGTGTATGAATGTATATATAGAATCTGTACTCTACAAGTTTGCTCTCTACATAAAATTCAATATCGAGTTTTTTAATTCAATTTTTAAATTTATATATATTCAATTTATTTATATTCTTTCAGCAATTTTCAAGTTATTATGAATTGTTCGACACCAATATTAAAAAATGTATGTGTGTATTTAAATGTATATGTAGAGACTGCACTCCATAAGTTTGCACCTTACAAAAAATCTGTATCTAATATTGCACATCAATAATAATTTACAATTTGGTTATCCTAACGATTTAAAATTCATTACAAAAATATTTATTGCTGAACAATTTAATTTTTGATATTTTTAAATAAATGATTTTAAATATCTTAGAAAGTGTTCTATTATACTCAGGAAAAATACAATTAATTCCGCAATTGGTGACCCCGTCATGGGAAAAATTTAACCATTTCTCAAAAATGTATAAACTATTTAATTGGAAACTTAATGGTAGAACTAGCTATGATTAGATTTGCGAAACAATCGGTCAAGCCATTTTTATAGAATTAGAGATGAATAATTTTGTTTTTAGATATCTCTATGTACCTTGCTTTCATCTGTCTTGTTTGTTTTAATTATAAAAGCAGTAAAACTAAATTAATGGAAGCAGTTTTCTACAACCTTGGCATTCATAATCTCATATCAGTCAATTGTCTGAGGTCAATATAAAACACTCAAAGTTTATATAATGAATTTGAATTATCTATATAATTGAAAGTAAAATTTACTATATAATTGAAACTAAACTTTACTCAATGATTGCAGTGAAACTTATTTTCTGCTGAATGTGCTTCTTAAAACGACAATTTGGATTTCATTATCATGTCAACCGATACGATTAGTGATCTATTTATTTTCACCTTCCCGAAGAAAATGCTTATGTTTATTCTAAAATTCCAATTTAGACAATTTAGGTAATTTTTTTTTTGACGTTTCAAGTCATTGTGAATCGTTTGTTACCAAAATTGCAATAAGAATGTGTTTGAGGCAAACTTGTTCTATCGTCGACATTTTTTCCAAAGAAGTGAACCGGTTTCAAAATTTCAAAATTATATCGTCACAATAATGCAAGTTAATCAAAATATTTAATTATTATTAAGACTATTGTTTATACATATGGAAAAGTTGTAGTTCAAAACCTATGAACCTACCAAAATATTCACAAGTTATGTGTTATTCCACTACTACTGTGCAAATCCACTCTAACCTAATTTTATGCTACAATTTGATTTTAATTAATTTCATTTTCGATTTACGTCATTCGCATTTTTAATTTTTCAAAGTGTTTTGTATAATGAGCAAGCGACAATAAAAAAAAATTAAAAATGCGTAACTAATTCTATCGATTTAAAGGTTAATAAAATTAATATATCTTTGTCGCCTGGAGAACTATTTATCTGTTCTCGATAGATGCATACTAATTCATTTATAATGACAAAAAATAGTAATTAAATTCATGTATATTAATATAATAATATTCATGTATAATAATTTATTACTCATTAGATTGTGTTTCGATAACAAAATATCTGACATTCTAAAATGGAATTAAAGTACACGTTTAGAAAACGAATATCATTTAGTAAATTTAGCCTGGAGGTAAATTAAAATAAATGCTTTTAGACAAGTGTCAGTGCTCCATATAAAATTAGGCATTCTTGGCCTAATTGAAGTTAATGTCTTTATTATAAAAAATATTTCTCTTACGTAATTTAACATTACGCTAAAAAATTATAAATGAAAGACAATTTGACGCATTTATATAATAAATAAATATAGTTGTGCATGGCATTGCGCCTTCAGGAAAATTGCTAGTTTTTGCTTTTTTGCTCTCCAAAACGGCTAGGCCTGTCTTTTCCAAAAAGTAATCGGCATGTCCCTTCGTCAATACGATTCGATATGTTTTTGAATCATTCAAATCGGGTGATCCTTGCTCTCGAAATCGTGTACGAAAAATTGTATTCAAACATACACACATACATACATCCTATTTTTCTAACGTATGCCAAAATGTTCAGATGGTCTTGAAACGTCAAGATGCACAAAAAAATCATTTTTGATTTTTTTAGATTACTATAACACCCCATAAGAAGTGAAAAAAGTTCTTTTCTTCTACCTCTCTTGTTTTCACAATTATATTACTTTTTATACTGTATATTGAGAATTTATTCAACCATGTAATGAATCAAATAATTATGATAAAATATGACAAAGACTGATTATTTTTATCTTGTAGTTAACATAGAAATTATTCAATTTTATTTGCATTATAACAGTGGCCTACAAGTATTAGGATTTCTTTAGAATAATTGCTAGTGTATTCTATAGCAACTTTTTTGCTAATTTAAATTAATTAAAGAATAATATTACGATTCTATATTAAACAAGTTTTGGAACTAATTATTTACTGTCACGTTGAATAACCAATTAAAATTATTTATATTTAATGACCTGTCTAAATTCATGTGGCATGTAATTCTATTAAAGTAATATTATACAAATACTACGTTTTGCCTATTATAATTGGATACAAGGTTATTAATTTAATTAAATTCTGGAGTAACGTCGACGACATGGTAAATAGTATGTGTATATGACCCTATGAGATTAAGAGCACATTTTTGCAGAGTCTGCATGTCTCATCGGAGATATAATAGTTTATTATATAATGTGTTATGATTATTATATAAATGAGATAATAGTAAATGAATTAAATAAGGGAAACCGCAATCTTACTCTCGGTAATTCATTAAGATAAATTATTATTATAATATTAAATTTTCAAAATTACTTGCATCATGGCTAGAGATTCATTTATACCTTTACTAGTTAAAAATTCAATATAGGTTTTTGTATTTATGTCTTGAGATATTAATATAGTTATCCATATTTTTATGATTAAAAGAAATTATCTATAAAAATTACAAAAAAATATAAAAATCAATAACAGCTGAAGACGAAAAACGTGGTTTAATAAATAAATCCGTAAAAATGTTCTTAATGTTTGAGATAATATCATTTAATTACATATTTTAAAAAGCAGAAGATATAATCTTGGCAAAAAACAGTGTGACGTTAAATACTATTATTAGGTAATAATGGGATGCACTTCCAATTATAAAAATTAATTATTTTTTTCTAAGTAAAATTATAATGATTATCATAACTCGATTCAGGAAATAATAGTGGTAGAAATTTAGCAATGCCATTTCACGTCGAAATGAGCTATTTTTAATTAGAAACATTTCTTGATCTATATTTGCAAGTGAAAATTGATATCTCTACTGCTTGATATGAGGGTACCCAGAACTGGAGTGCGAACTCATGACCATGTCCACATAATGCAGTGCGCTTAACCGTTAGGTCATGAAACATCCACAATTATAATAAATATTATAGACAACAAATTAAAATAAAGACCAATATAATAAAGAAATTAAAATTAAAATAATTGTGCAAATAATTTTGTAATAGCCTTCTTATTCATCAAGACAAGGAATGCTTTCAATAAATTTCTGACCAGAGTATTGGGATTGTAATTAACTAAATAAAATGGATAGAACGACTGGATCTGAATCAGAAGCTCCTGGTTAGATTTCGCTTCGATCAGCCTGTTGCCAAACCGCAGTGACAACAGTTTTCATTTGCTGTGATAATAGATACTTTAAAAAATATTATACCAAAATTGCAAGTTTGTAGTACAAGCGGTATGTCCTGAAGAGCTCTTTGAAAATACAATATATCAAAAAGTCATTTCTCTCACATATTACATGCCTGAATAAAATATTTTTTAATTCAAAATATTGTTTGAAAAGCCATTAATTTCAGTATTTGCTGTCATAATAGACACTTTAAAGAATGACATTTCTAAATTACAAGGTTGTAGTACAAGCGGTACATCCTGAGGAGCTCTTTGAAAATACAAACCGTCCTGAACATCACTTATGACATATAAAGACAAAATATTTTTTAATTCAAAATATTGTTAGAAAACCTATCGATTTTAGTATTTGTTGTCATTATAGACACTTTGAAGAATAAAATATCTAAATAGCATAGTTGCAGTACGAGCGGTACGTCCTGCAGAGCTCCTTGAAAATACTAATATTCCAAGAGAGTCATTTCTCCCACAAATTACAAGTATAGATAAAATCTTTTTTAAATCAAAATATTGTTAGAAAACCTATCGATTTTAGTATTTGTTGTCATTATAGATACTTTGAAAAATAAAATATCTAAATAGCAAGGTTGTAGTATGAACGGTACGTCCTGCAGAGCTCCTTGAAAATACTAATATTCCAAGAGAGTCAAGTATAATTGAATCTTTTTTAAATCAAAATATTGGTAAAAAACCTATCGATTTTAGTATTTGTAGCCATAATAAAAACTTTGAAAAATGACATATCTTAATTACAAGGTTCTAGTAGAAGCGGTACGTAAATATAGATAGAAATATGTTTTCAAGTAAAAATAGTCCTGATCAATTACTGCATCAACAAACATATGTAATAAATAAATATGTAAATAATACAGAAATTGTAATGATAATTCAAAACACAGAGATTTAACAACTATTTGGATTTCCATATGTAGAACCGACTGGTATTAAGTCAAATCAGCCCAACAGCTTATAGGGCTCTGAAGTTCTGATTGCAGAACTAATAATGTAATAAAAAATATAAATGGTAATAAAAAAGAAATTATAAAATAATGATGTAATGATTAAAATAGTTTTATTGGTAAATACAGAGAAAATAGTACCATATTAAATATACCCAAGCAAACAGTACCATATTAAATAATATATTCAAGATTCTAATTCCTAACATTGTTAAGAGTAAACTATTCATGTCTACAAATGTATCTCATATTACAAAGCATTCAAAGAAGTTTAGTTTAGTTATTAAGTAAGCACAATGTGTATTATTGACCTTGGTATGATTTTCGTCTCGGATGGTTCAAGGACCAAAAATTAGCAACAAACGCCAAGCAGCTAAACAGCTTCTGTTCTATATTGCACATCAATAGCAATCCTACTAATTATAACAAGTAGCAAATTGATGAACTTCAAAACGTCACACTCCATGTATTGTCCTTGGCCTACCGAGGAAACGCAAATAAATCAATTTTCCCGCCACACTGTATATTTTCGAAGTAACAAGAGAAAAACAATGAAGGACGAGCCGTCAAGGGAAAACTTGTGGGAAAAACACAAGTGGGTATTGAAATTATATTTTATTACTGTGTTTTTTCGTAGAAGTCAATCGTTGGAAAGTTTGTATAAAAAGCAAAAATATAATGCGTATCAACTCCTAAATATATTAATGAATCATATATCGAAACAAAGCACTGCGATTTCAAAGTAATGTAAAAGATAAAATTAGTACGTCTTCTAAAACTATAAAACTTATTTTTCATTTATTTGAACAGCAATCAGAACTTAAGGATCCTTATAAGGGCATCCATTACTCACGTGAGGTGGGGGTTTGACAAAAAATCACGAAATATCACGTGGGGAAGGGAGGGGTATGGTAAGATATCATGTGTATTTATTTTTACCTGATTTTTTTTGAAAAACTCTAAACATTTTTAAATAAAACCAAAAACTTTACAATTTTTTCTCGTAACTAAAAATACACGTGATGTTTTCTGGGCGATTGGGGGGGGGGGGTAATTTTGAATATCACCACAAATCACCAAGTGGGAGGGAGGTTATTTTGAATATCACCAAGTGGGAGGGAGGTTATTTTGAATATCACCACAAATCACCAAGTGGGAGGGAGGTTCAAAAATCCTTAAAAAACGATCACGTGGTTCAATATTAACTATGAATAGGCTTGACAAGAGCCTGAAATAATATCTATTATTATTGATTACGGCTTGCTTATGAATAAATAAATAAATAAATAAATGGACGCCTCTTAAGTTTGCTTTTTTGGTCTATTTCTATTTGATGCATTATTATTGAAATTTCTGTAATACTGATGAATATTTGTTGATACAACAATGCCAGGTAAGGGCCTTTTCAAATAAAAACATTTTCTATCTATATTCCCAAGTTAAAATCAATGTCACTACGGCTTGACATCAGGTTGTCCGAGGTGGGTTTAGAAAATGGAACGTCTGATTTGAATAGTTACAACTACTAAGCCACGAAATAGCCCTAATATCAAAATATCAGTACGGATAAAATAATTAAATATTATTTTAGGCATAATCAACTAAAGAAACAGCAATTTCTATATTTTACATGCTTTCCACAGTTATGCTGTGATTTCTCAACCTAGTATTATTAGAGTACATCCCAATTTTTCACCATTCTCTATCTGATAGGGCTTTTTATTATATTTTTTATCTAATACTGATATTGATTATTGATATGTTGCAGCAATGCCCCCGAGAAGCAATTTTCTCTTATCATATAATTTCATTTTGAAATATTTTTTCAGCTTGTTGAAAAACTTAATGTTCAATCAAATTTGAATACTACAACTGGTGATTTAAATTTTAAATTTGTCGTAGAACAAAATATATTATAAAGTCAACTCAACGTTAGCTGGAGTTCCTGAATTTATTACCAGATAATAGGATTAAAACGCTAGAAGCTCTGTACGGTTATAGAATTAATTAATAAATAATTATTCAGAATCTATTATATTTTTATATATAATAATAACACATATCATTGTGCGTTTTAATCATAACATACCACAATCTGTTAAAAAATGCTTACAGTATTTTAAAGTTCTCTCTCATACTAGTCTATAAAAAATCTGATCATATCAAGTCACAGTCAAAGACTCAATTAAATAATAATTGGAATATTCGACGGAAAAGTTGAAACTGTTTAAAAATGAATAGATTTTTACAGAACAGCATATTTTTTTTATTATATTTTTAACAGCAATCAGAACCTTACGTCCTATGAGCTGTTGGGCTGAAACTTCTCCTTCCTTCGTATTTTTTTAGATGGCAACCCAATGGTTAATCCATCCATATTTGATGATTTTTGTTATTAGAATTAATCTAATAGGGCTGACTTTTTATTGGTGCAGCAATGCCGTGCAAGAGCTATTTTCACTTGGAAACATATTGCTATCTATATTTCCAAGTGAAAATCGTTGTCACGGACAGCATAATGGTAACTAAATTTCATTAACCAAGGGTAAAGATATTTACTTCCCATATATTACCGTGCATAAACTTCCACAAATTTAATAACATTTATTGCTTAATTTCTACCAATTAATATCAGATACATCGTATCATTTTATTTATCATGGCCAAAGGAATAGAAGTTTTCCGTAATTTATAGCAAACTGTACAAAATTATACTATAATTTTACGGCGTATTACTTGCAAATAAATCCGCTGAAATGTTCCACAATTTAACCTATTATTATAAATCGAAATTTTGCAAGAAAATAACTAATGTAATATCAGTGTGTTGCACGACAGCACGCAATAGGAAGAAATAGTGTTATATAAACGAAAGCATTTTTTTGCAATATAAACTTTCGTCATTGTGATTTGAAAGATTGCTTATGTTTTTATTATTTGGATCTATTGCAACATTATTATTGCAACGAATCGGAACCGAACAAATAAGAGAAAACCTTACGGCGTTCGACTTGAAGTCTTGAACTTAGCTCCATCATTTATTCCATTAGACCGGAGGAAGAATTTTATATGAACTAACGATGTAAATAAATAAAGTTTTCGGTTAAATAATAATGCAATTACCTTCTGCAAAATACTTAGAAAATATAATGTTCTGCGTTTTGGAATGGTTAGCTTACGGATCTTACGGACAAATTGGAAATGGACAAGGTTTGACGGAATCCTTTACTATGAATTCGAATGACTATAAGGGTATAATATTTTTTAATAATATCTGCATATATTTTATCTGTAATATTTTGATAGGCCTTAGAATGCCTAGATCAAATACCGATCCAGTGATTGACGTCCATCTGTGATACCGGTATGAATGTCCTGGATTTTTTTTTTTTATTTTTCATTTACTGACCTCACTTACTACTACTAACAACAACCCTCATTTTTATATCCCATAATAACTAATTATCTCGTTATCTACTGAGTATTAACAACATTTTAATTTAAAAGAAAGATTTTTCCAAATTTCTATATCACACAAAAGGAGATACCATTGGGTAAACTCTAATTTGGTCTTAACATTACATGTCATTCATAATTCTTAATGTTTTTTGTATCGGTTTTAGATTGTAATGTAATTTCATCTTGAAAAAAAAATCTGTTACCATGCATTATTTTTATACCCTATTCTGATCAATCTGCTACTTCAGTAAAATTTGCAATCAATTCACAGTACTAGATCTCATTAATTATTAAAATTAATTTTATGCAATAAAATATCACTATGATTTTAATACTCCATATTTTTCAATATTGCATTTATAAAATACCAGCAGTGCATTTGCAATCATATTCTGAAATCTTTTAATATATATTTTTTTAATAAATCAATGGTTTTTCCATCAGAAATAAGGTACTAAGGCGATGTCAGAACCATAAAAATAGGATGAATAAATATCGACTTTCTAACAAAAGAATTTGAAAGAATAAT
>NW_020537324.1:17037230-17049160 GCF_003426905.1 Ctenocephalides felis | reverse complement strand
AAAAAAGATACATATATTATTTAAGTCTTTAGTGGTAATTTCCATAAAACTAGAAATTAGCATTACAAAACATTTTTATTGCAATGAGTGTAGAATTATATTTATGGAAAACATAGAAAATAAGTTAATTATAAAATTTACATACTTTTAGAAACTATTTATAGTTAAAATCACATTTATTACTTTGCAATGTAAAGTAAATAAGTAATGCAAATTTAATTAGTTCAAAATTCTGGAAATGTATAGAAAAACTATTTTTTTTTATTTCTTTTTCTGTCACATAATTACTACTACATCATGTAATCATCATAAATTATGATAACCCAATAAGTACGCCGATTTCCATGTTCATCCTAATTAATTCTGCAAAAGAATCAAATTAAAATTAAATGTTTTATTTTAATGAGTACACTTTTCGAAATCAACGCAAAACAGATTATTGCATATCATATAGCATTATGAGCAAATTAGTATAAAATATTGTGCTATATTGGCTGCGGGCAGCTTTTAATGACAATAATCCTAGGAAATACGATATATCTATTTTACCTGTTACAGTATCATAATTAATTCAATCGACTAATTGTAATAATTTCCAAAAATTAGTTCATTTGGATTGGATTTGATCAGCCAATTGATGAGCCTGGTTTAGAAGAATAGATTTCTGCAAAATAAATTTTTTGAATCTCGATATATAGGAGAATGCATCTAGAAAATCTTCGAGTAGTAAGGAATATATTGTTTTGAATAACATGTTCTTTTGGGTATAGTTTTAAAAATGCATATTGTTTGGATTCGTCTCCTCAAAGGTTATTTTCACTTGAAATCATATTCATATTCACACTTTGAAGTGAAATGGATATCACGGTTGCTTGATGTCAAACTGTCTTAGGTGGATATCAAACTTGAAAGCTTGGAGTTAATTGCCAAAATTTTTACCAAAGCACATCAAGCTCCAGTATAAAATTAACTTACAATAAGATTTTTTTGACTAAGTGACGTAACAGAGGATTGCAGAAAGAAAACTATCCTAATATCATAATCAAAATAATATTATTTTACTATTATCTTATAATGATATTATTTCACTATTATCTTATCGTTGTGTTGATTTCTGGGTCTATTTTATCATCATCAAAGCTCGATGATTCATATTGGATTTAATGCTTTTATATTGTTACTTTTCTTGGATTTCTATAATGATAAACTTCAAATAATAATAAATAAATTCAAATAAATATTTTCGCATATTTTCAGTAGGTTGTTAAGCTTATCTTTTATCCTAATAGCTATTACATTACTAATCATTGATATCCATTATCACTTTACTCATATATTTTATTCTAGATGACATTTATTGATACCAATAATTAATTAATTTCTAGTTAGATTTTTTAACGGTTTTATCTTTCTAGAGTTCATCATTTCATAAAAAAAATTCTTCCTTAAATTGAGCTTCCATGTATAAATCTTTACTGTAACATAAATAAAAAAAATGATTGTAAGGAATGAGCAAATTTGTACCCCATTAAAATTACAATCAAACGTTCATTCCATTAATGAAAAGATCACAGTTGCAAATGAAAACTTTAATTTGTATGCAGAATATTCTTCCATTTGCAATTTGTTATGCATATAGTTTTCTTCATTTAAAACATATTTAATTACCTTGGTTCCCATAAGTTTTTCAATAAAGCAAAATTAAGCATTTTTGTTTCATTTTATTGATTTATAATAGTCAAATTACAATTAGGCATTGGCATTGTGCAATGAGCTTTTACATCAAATAAAGATATTCGTTATAATTTTTCAGCTAAATCTTCCAGTATGAGTTCAAAACATGTTCCACGTAAGGGTGATACTTTTACCTCAAGTTACAAACCAGGTTATGCAGATTATCGATTTGTGTTTCCATCAATAGTGCATCTGCATTTATTGCTTGTTTTATATTTATTTGAAATATTTATAGCTATATATAATCAATTCAACAATAATAATACAAAAGTCTTAAAATCAAATAAGCATGATAAGATATAGAGATCATTATCAGGTTCATTGAAATGTATATAATTAAGTACTGAAACCTGGCGTCCATAATACTATAAAGTAATGATTTTAATATTATACAACATTGTCAAATATGCTGTATTCTGGCATACAAAAAAATGTAAAACAACAAATGTATTAGCTCATTAACTGTATTACGTTATAAAACCCACAATTTCACAGTGTGATATAATGCATCAAGTTGTAAGTTAGCGCTCTGGTAAGAAATAACATAGTTATTAGATCTGGCTGCTTTCACTATTACAACTGAGGGGCCATCAGTATTTTCCAGAAACGCCAAAGCTTGTATTATTATTTTATATGGCTTGAGAAAAAGAAAAAACTGCACACATTGATACTTGTGAAACCTTACTTTGATTTACACGATAGTAATAATATTTCTTCAAGTCATGTTATATTAGACTATTACGATGCAACTGCACGATGGTTCTTCTTCTCTACTTCTTGCAGACGTATATCATGCCGAAGTTTTGTTAGACATACCGTGGTTCCTAGACTGTGTCCAAAATATATAGAGCATGATGCAAAATATTGAAATGTGTAACTATCTCAGAGCATGTAAAGAAAGAAATAAAAAATGTTGTATGTGAAAGAAGGAGAACGCCATAGAAAGTTTAGAACGAAATGCACGAACGAAAACACAATCATTTTCATTACAATAATATTTAACAGATTTGAGCTTATTCACATTTAATAATAATCGGCAACTCTATTCTCTCAAAAATTAAATTACCACTTTTTGCACTTTTTGCTCTGTATATTCAGAACGGCTGGACCAAATTTTCTAAAAACTAATCTGCACGTCTTTCCGTCAATAGAAATCGATTGCTTTTTGAATCATTCAAATCGGTTGATCCGTGCGAAATCATGGCAGAAAAATTGTATCCAAACATAAATATACGTATACACATCACACACACACACATCACACATACATACATTTTTTTAAGGTATGCCAAAATGTTCAGAAACCTTTGAAACGTAAAGATATGCAAGAAATTTTGTTTTCGATTTTTTTGCGATTACTATAAGTTACCCTACTATAAGCTACTCTTATATAAAAAGAAGTTCTTTTTTATATATATTTAACATTGAGTTATGGATACAACAATGATGGACCACTATGTAGATGTTGACTTATTAAAAGAAAGAAATAACAGCAAGTTTTACTTCATCAAAAAAAACTACAAAAGTGTTACAATAAATGTTGAGACTATTTCGTCATTATGAGATTTTTCGACATCCATCTGCTTTTGCCAAAAACTAATCAGCTTTTCCCAATCATTACAAATTAAATGTTTTTTGGACCATTTAAATCGGATACTCCGTTCTCTCAAAATCTCGATTTCTATTTTCTGCACTCTTTGCTCCGTATCTCCGTAACGGCTGGACCTGCCTTTGCCAAAAACCGCACATCTTTGCCAAAATCAGCACATCTTACTATTAATAGGAATCGAATGGTTTTTGAACCATTGAAATCGGTTGATCCGTGCGCCCGATAACGTGGACGAAAAATGGCGGACACACAAAACACACAAATGTTCAGAAACCTCTAAAACGCGAATATACGCAAAAAAAATTCATTTTTGAATTTCGGCCCATTACTATAACTTACTCTATGGGAAGTTAATTACCCTACGGGAAGTTTAAAAAGATAAATTGATACTTAAACACAAATATATAAATAACCAAAATCGAAAACGCGTACTTTTGGCCAACCTTCCAGATCTTTTATTCTTAAAATTACTGATATAATTTGTTTGAAAAAAAAACAGATTGTAATTTAATAAAAAATAATACAAATATTTGCATACTTATACATTGTAAAGCAGTAGAAGATTACAAATCACTTGCTGCAGTGAAAAGCTCTAGGGAGCTTTAATTCTAGCTTTGGTTTTAGGATTGCATAATAAAAACATCCTTGAATGTATAATATGTATATATATGACTCACTATTGCTGTATTTCTACACCATGTTTATATTTAAACATATTCTAGAAAGAGTATCTCATTAAATGCACACGAATGCACTTTCAAATACAATCAGTAGCATGGTTTTTGCATTTTGCTACTGTTATATTCAGTCATCATAAAAGTCAATGTATTCATAGAATCAAACTTAAAAATAGCATACAATGGTTAAGTAATAATACAACAATAAAGTTATTGTATAAAAATGTTTACTAAGCAAATATTACTATTTCGATAAATAGAAAAGATAGTCTATAAATGATATTTGATTTGCATAATAAACTATTCTGATGAGTCATGAAGTTTCAGTAACGCTGATGGAGCAACAATTCAAATGCAATAGTTACGATGAACGTTATTACGGAATATTTTATTTGAATTATAGAATTTATTTTATATAATAGCACGTCAGTAAAAAACCTAGACATTGAAAAGCTGTATGTAATATTCAATTCAAGAAGACGAAAGCGATTATAAAATTATATGTTTATATCAGCAATTGAAGCGGAAAAATAAATATACCTGATTACGTTGCACGATTTACTATTAGTTAATTTTATTTAATCACAGTAATTATTTAAATTAAATTAATTAAAATGACATTTTTATAATGGATTGCCCATAATTTTATAATTAGTTTTGCAAATGAAGGAAGATGTTTGTGTAGATGTTTTTAATAAGTATAGAAGTAACTGTTATGTTCTCATTGTGATACATTTTTTTTTAATTTATAAAAAACCTGCAAAAAACTGTGAAAACATGAATTTTAATATAAGCTAAATTTCAGTAAACTTACAAGATCTGCCTAACCATTATTGTATGTACTATACATATAATAATGATGATAATAAATAAAAAATATTGATACAAGCTTTTATTTTTGATATAGCTATTTATTTGATTGTATAGTAAAGTTCATACTTTAATTAAATACACTATAAATAAATTCAATTACATGTAATTAAATATGAAGTGTGAAGTTTTTTGAGTTTTGGGGCATCCATCCATTAATAAAAAAATCAAGAATGTCTTTATTAGTATAGCATAGGTTTCGAACCTTGATTTGACTCATCTTCAGTGCCACATTGAAAAAAATATAACAATAAATCACAAAAAAAATAATTAAATAAATAAACATGTAATTATTTAGTAGATAATAATCATCTTGTGATATTTTCAATGTAGGCCTGAAGATGGGCCAAACCAAAAGTAGGAACGTATGATATTCAATTTAAGACATTCTTCTTCAATAATTGTTTTTTATTATTGAATAGATGCCCAAAAACATTTCTCATTAACTACATACATTTATTACCGAAAGCTCATATTAAAGCTCCTGTTGCAGATTCATTTCAATTTTAGCTAGGATTTTATTAAATTTAGGCAGTTATGGATTACTACGTATTTATGTAATTTTATAATTTTAATAAGTCTATATGTTAATAATAGAATAATAATAATAATAATAACATAACTTGGACTTATCATAAAAATTTAAATGTATGGTGTATTTATTTTAATTATTCAAAGATAGAAACATTTTAATTGCATATTCTTCAGTTGTACGATAATGAATAGTATGCATATGAATAGCATTAAGTGAAATTCGTACAATAAATCTATTTGGTGTCGTAGATTGATTTATTTTAGTAATTACTTGTTATATTTTATTTTTAAATATTTAGTCGAAGATATAACTAAAAACTCGAAGAATATTCTGATAATAAATAAACCTTCTGATATCTATTTTATTTATTTATTTATTTATTTATTTAAGTCCTATAACCATTCGGTCAGTTAGCTCACAATTACAATTTTTATAAATACATTTTAACAAAATTTATTTAAAATGAACAAGTAATATATACTTATTTAATACTACTTAATAATTATTGTAACATTCAATTGTCTATATCTTTTTATAACATCTTCGCAAAAAAACTCACTAAGTAATATATTATAAATCTTTTCATCATTGGAAGCCATGGCCATTATTGTATTGATTGGGAGTATAATGCCAGTTTTGTAAAGTTATTGGAATAGCAATTTTCTTCGACCTGAGTACAGGTTACATTTCCAAAATATAGGGTCCAGATTTTTGATATCGATATTATAAATGAAAGAAGAAGTATCAAATTCAGAATGAAATATAAAAATGGTATTAGGTGGAATTTGTACAGTAAATATATTTGGTGTTGCAGGTTGATTTATTTTAATAATTACTCATTGGTTTTTCGTGAAATATTTAATAAAGATATAACTAAAAAGTCGAAGAATAATCGACTTTTGTTATTTATATTATAAATGGTGATCTATATCTATATTATCTATACTAGAAAATTCATAATAAGTACAAATGGATGTGGCATAATAATTACAATCGCTTGAAAAACAAAAGAATTACTATGTCTCTAGTATTTATTTAGGAGATAACATTTTTTACTTTTGTACATCCTGATAAATTGTGTATTTAGTTAATAATTTAGTTAATTTTAATTAAATATTTGCCATCGTCTGTTTCAGGCGGCATGCCTGCGCTGCGCCTATTTGGCCGGAAGTGGCTCGCCGCCTCGGATGACTTGGTCTTTCCCTGTTTATTCGAACTTCTCCTCAGGATAATATGGTAAGCATACATTTATATGATTTATTTATACATACATATATATCTTTTATCAAAGTCGTTTTTAATTTAGTTACAAATTGTGGTGTATGAACTGAAATATTAATTACAATACAGTAGTGTATTTCAAATTTCACATATGTTACTTTAAGACCGAAAAGTGTCTGATGCTCTAATATTTCGGATATAAGTTGGACTTATATCTATGTTTCGGACATAGCGGGCGTTAGTCGAATAAAATAAATAATTAAGACATTCATATATGGAAATTGAGTGTAGCGAATTGAAGTGAATTCTATAAATACAAAAGCATAAAAACTGTAAAAAAATGTAATATTTTAATAATTGGATGAATTTTTTGCCATCTAAGGCAAAAATATAAGCCGTTCGATCGCTTGTAAATTTTTACAATTCAACATTTATTGGTAATTTTTTTTAATCATTGTTTTATTGACATTTGTTTATTGGTGAATTAGTCGACAATTTATAGCAAAAGAGTTACCCTGATATTTCAATAGACTTATTGTCTAAATTTCGGCCTACAATTTGAGATTTGTATGCATAATCATAGAATTTGATTTTTTAAAAATCTGATGAAGGTGCTGTGGAATTGATGATCACTCAATATTGATTAACCTGGTAGTAGATTAAAAATTGTACTCCTAGACTAGTAATTCCCAACGTGGGGCACACGCCCACAGAAAAATCCATTTTTAAATTCAAAGGGGGAGGCAAATTAAAAAATTACACGACTTTAACCCACTTGCTTTGGGTGATTTGAATGTAATTTGTAAATACTGTTAAAAATTTGTTAAATATATTATGATCATTGTTTAGTTTAAGTGAGCGCAGGATGCATGTGCAAATCATATAATTTTTCCATATATATTTCCACGGCTTAGGTAAATAAGCATCTCTTTTTAGGTCTAATGCAAACTTTCTCAATATTACGGATTATAGAAAAATTCCAAATTCTGTATGTATTAGTCTGTACATTTATAAATTGCCATCCCTTCCAGACAGCGGTATAATAATTTTTATATTATATTTTTAAATTTAGAATTTTAGAATTCAGTAAGTTGCGAGACGAAGAACATCTAAGAAAATCAGCTCGCACAAGTTACTCAAACATTTAATAAAATTTATAGTTCTATGTCTATTGTCGCACAGTGCACACAATCGTTTAAAGTGCAGTAATTAATTTTCTATGAAGTGATAACGGCAAAGGCAGCAGTAAGGTGTAATCGATGCCTTAACGGATAATTTGGATATTTTAGATATTTAATAACGAGATAAAAATTCTTATAGAAAAAATAATATTTATAAATTAAATCTTATATTCATTCGCATTTTCTTATACGCTAACACCTACATCATAGGTTCTATTCGTGTATTTTTATAGCCTTACGTATGCCTGTACGTTGCATTCTATACTACACGCCTTACATCTATACCATACGCTATATTTCATCATATACTCTCAAATCCCTACATTGTATACCGAATAACACCTAACCTATATCTACTATATATCCTATTACCTATAATTTTCCTTACACGATACATTAACCCTACCGAGAATCGAACCCGGGTCCGCCGCGTGGCACGCGACAACCTTAGCCACTACACCACCGTAACGCTACAATCAACCGTCTTTTTTCGCGTGTCGTCGCGCCACCTTAGTATTAATTACCTAATTAATTAGAAAATGACCCCGCGGAAACAACAGTGCGTCCCATATTATATTATAATGGGGGTACCCGATAGGGTAGTGGTTAAGGTGCGCGACTTCCACGCGGAGGTCCCGGGTTCAATTCCCCGGTATAGACAATAGATAGGTAGAGATAATACATAGGATGTAAGGCAAACCTATATAATATAGGTAAATATATAAATTAGACAGTAATATTTATAAGAAGTAAAAAGTATGTAGGTATATAATAAGTTAATGACGGTGTAGGTATCTCACGGTATGATTGATAATAGATATCTACCTATGATATACAATAATATAGTATAGTAAGATAGGTAATAGGTTATCTATCGTATTATTAGGTTAAGTCTTATAAAGTATTGTAATAAATCTTGAGTACTTTTATATCATAATATATTACAATAAATATAATTAATGTTATTAAAGAATATAAATTATGTACTCAATGATTCCCTCATACTTGTACAATTTAATTTATAGACTAGCTGTATATAATAGAGTTAATTATATAAGAAGTCAATATATTAGATTTGTGAGTTCTTATCGAAATATATCAATTTTTTGAAGCGGTTTATGAACCGGATTTTAAATTCTAGCGTTCCGGCATAAAAAATATTAGCACAACACCACTGTCTACATATATATTAAAAATAAGTCGGGTTTTCCTTCCTGACGATATAACAGCAGAACGCGCGAACCGATTTCGACAATTTTGCATTCATTCGAAGGTCTCGGGCTCCGCACGGTTTATAGCTTAGTGGTGCATGGCATGTGCCTTAATGCAAATTGCTGGAACTTCACGCACCGTAATTAAAAATTTGAGTAATGGCATTAGTGAGAATTATCAGAATTATGCTTGGTTAAGTCAACGAGCAACTTCTTGCCGCAAAGAATAATGATGTACACGCACTAATTTTCACCATTCAATAAAAATTGCTGGCGATTTGGTGAATCTTCCGTTTGACTTCAAACAATTGCAATTTCCAGTTCGCCTTGCTTTCGCAATAACAAGTCGCAAGGCCAATCGCTTAGTGTTTGCGGGATAAATTTCAAATAGATTCAGAAAATCATTGTTTTTCACATGGGCAGTTATACGTTGCCTGTTCACGAGTTGGGAAACCATCCGCTTTGTTTGTGTTAACGTCAGACCAAAAAACAAAAATGTGGTTACCAAAGAGCACTTCAATGAAACTGAATTTGCGGATTCACTTTCATTTACTTAGAGAAGTTCAACTAAAAAACACTTCATTTTTGTAATCGAAATGAATTCATTACTGTTGTGTAATAAAATCAATTTTTTCCTTTTCAAATATAAAACAAACAAAAATTACTTCATCTTTCTCACGAAGCCATCTGTATAATATAATATATATATATATATATATATATATATATATATCTATTTATATTCTGTATATATATAATATATATATATATTTAAAATTTATTAGCAGACATCCATCCATATAATAGGTTAAATAAAATATATAGGGTAGGGCAACGGGGCACGAAAGTTTAATTAAACTTTTTTCTTTATTGTTAATTTTTGACTTCGTATACGAGTACATTAGCCATATACATTTTATCAATCAACTTTACAATGTTATTTTATGACATTGTGTATAATTATATAGCGCACCATACATTTTTTTCGTTAACAATATTGTAAAATTAGTTGGAAGGGAATTTTTTTACCTACTTGACTTTGAGCAATTATATTGGGAAAACTAAAAGAATTATATCACAACAAATAACACACATCAAACAAACAACTATCTGACTCTATTCAGTAAAACTTCCAACTAATTCACCAGCGTAAATTTTTTTTTGCAATTTTTCAAAACATTGACATCTGGTCGTTCTCACCTATAGGCGGGGTAAAATGGGAGGGCTGGGTGGCAAACAGGTCCTATTTGTATTTTAAATTTTAAAGGGATTTTACGAAATAATATTTACATCATTTAACCAATGCAAAATATTAATTCATGAGAGCATTTTTCTACAGAGATAATACTGTAAATAACATTGATCTGGTTTTGTCACAAATATTTATCATCAGAGTTGGCATAAGTATATTTAATTTATATCTTGTAAAATAGCTTTTTTAACTTATTCACTTTTTGTTTGCTATTTTGTATTGTTTACACTTTTGCGAGGGTAAAGGTTAAGTTGATTCTTTGTACCCCCCATTCCCCCACATGAAAGCTTTTATAGAGGTTAAAAAAACACGGTTGATCTAACTTAAAATTAACAATGCATCTTATACAACAATACAATAACAAATACTTAAACATTATATTAAAGGTCTCGTAAACTAAACAATAGTGCTCACAAACTAAAAAACTAACAGAAAAGAGAATACTTTTGTTATGAATTTTCATAATATCTTTTCCCTCTACTATCAAATATTGTGTTAAAAAAAAATGCAAATTTACTTGAGAAATTTGTGGTGGACCATTTTAACCGCTGATCTTAAAGCCCAACTCTACCCTATATATTATTATTAGTTTCAAGGGTCAGATGATGTATTTTGGTACTTTTAGAGGTTTTATTTTTATTCCTGTAGTCTTACTTGTCCTTTTCAGATAGTTTTACTTGTCCTTCTCAGTAAAAATATGTGTAATAAAAATTATAAAAAACTGATGATTCCACAAACTTTGTTATTTTTGCTATACGATATTTGTTTATGCTAGTTTTTATATGGGCTTTGTTTTTACGAATAATGTTATTTGTTGCAAATATTTGATTTAGTAATAAAAATTATTTTCAAGTTAAATTGTATTTGCAAACAAAATTATTCATTCTCTCAGTGATCATATAAACACAACTTCAGGAAAATAATAATTCCGTTCTATGAATTTGTTTAATAGCATTGTTTCAAAGGTTATTTTTTCATTAATCACATGCATACTTTAGAAATAAATGTGATGTGTAAAATGCGTCACTAATTAATAAGTTATTGCTTAAATTAAAAGAACTATACATGATTGTAAATAACCACAGATTAGATAAAATGACCAATCGATTCATAGAAAAAGCTATAATAAAGATGCGAATTATTGCTATTATATAAGCTTATATTCTATCCAAATGCGGAAATTGGTATATTTAAGTACATATAATAAAACAGTTTATAGTGCTCACAATTAAAATGTAGAACTTGTTTGTATTACGAGTTTTGTGTTGTATAAAGTAGCAAAATTAAAAATAATAGTCATCACTTCCACGAAATAATAAAACCTCATTTTATACTCGGTCGTATTACATAATCAGAAAGCTCAAGTTCATAAAATATTTTCAAATTAAGTAAGACCAAAAAGTTGAACCCAAGCAAAAGGTTTTGTTGTTTTGCTGAATTGTTCACATAAATCAAAGAATCAATTGCAATCCGTTGAATAGCATTCACGATTTTTTTAAACTAATTATATTCTAAAATCAATATTTACAAATAGCAAAAAAAAACAATAATGACTAATAGAGAAGGCTTACGTGACCCAATTGTTTTTTTCGCAGATTAAATATCTCAAAGCAAATTGCCGGTTTTTGTTTTGCCAAAAA
>NW_020537324.1:17004723-17037130 GCF_003426905.1 Ctenocephalides felis | reverse complement strand
AACGTTCAGTAATGGTGAATGCATATTGATTTATTTATAAAAATATTTGTTGAAGAAATTTTCATATATTCAAAACATAACACTAATTTAAAATTAAAAAATTATATATACATTTCATTTATAAAATAAAATAAACCTCTCAAATTTAAAGAATATTAAGTCCATTTTATATATGTACATTTAGCAATTTTTTCGTGAAAGTTTATACACTTTTGATATATCACAAGATTCCTTTTCAAACATAAACATTTAAATGTTTATCATATGTACTACATTTTATACATGTGGCAGTGATAATGACTTCTACAAAATGAAACATAATGTACCAAATATTCATTAACAAAAAATTACAATACAATCGTACCATGCACTTACAGAACACATTATTGTAAATAATGCTGTTCAAGAAATAGATTTTTTCATTTGCTAATGCTAAAACAATGGAGTACAATGTACACACTGCACTCTATAATGTATAATAAGACAAGGTATGAAAATGGTACTACTATAAGGAAGAGTTTTCAAGATGAGCCAAAAAGTAGATTTACTGCATTGACAAAGCATTCAAGTTATATAAAATGTATGCTTGTAAATGCATAATACCATTGGGTTCTTATGAATCAAATTTCAAAAAAGTAAATTTTCTATAATTGTTGGTATGAAACACAATATAATACATATACATCTTCATATTTTATGTACAACTTTATACAATAGTATAAATATAAAGTGATGTGCACTTCATCACAAATACATTAAATTTACACTTCTTTTTAAATGTTGATTATCTTCACTAACACTATTATTTTTCTTGTCACAATACTATAACAGTTTTATTGTCTCTTGTTAGTATTGATTTATACAATTTTAATACCAGCATCTATTTGAACTCTAGCTAATGTCTTTTTAACGCGCATTGCTGTTAATCGTACTGCTGGATTATGGTGCCAGCATTCTTGCATAACTTTAGAGATAGCTCTTAATGTTTCACAATTTGACCACCTAATTGGAATTTCAGGCCTTGTCCTATTGACGCATACACATTGGCGCATATCTTCAAAACTAGGATCAGAAGGAACAAATCCTTCATAGGGCAAAGAATAGTCATCGGCTACAAGTGTTGACCCTCCTTTAGAAGGTGTGGCACAACGTCGAGCAATTTCCCAGAATACCAGACCTAAAGAATACATATCTGCCATTCGGAAAGCATCAAAGTTAGATGTCTTCAATGTTTCGTCCAAAAGTTCAGGAGACATGTAACGTCTAGTTCCAACTCTTGTATTTGTTCCTATGTCTATTTTATCTGATTCACTAACATATCGAACCTACAAAAAATAATTAAAATTGATTATTTATAACTCACAATTTATTATAGTTATTTCACTTTTGAAAAACAATGATTAAAGAATGCAGGAATCAGATGCTTCATTTAGAAGTTTTTTGCTTTTTAAATCAACTTTAAGTTTAAAGAAATACATTATTATCATAAAATTCAAGTGGCAAATATGTGATATTGTGTAAGTTTTAAGTGTAGCATATCAAAAATGAGAAAACTTACCGCCAAACCAAAATCAGCAAGTGCACATTGACCATCCCGCTTGACCAATATATTCTTACTTTTAATATCTCTATGTGCAATTGCTGGTTTTGCCTTTTGTACCAAACACTTCAGTATGTAAATGTGCCAAACCAGATGCAACCGACAATGCTAATGTTAGCATTGAAGCAATATCCAGTACTCTAAGTTGAAGATAATCATGCAAAGAACCTCGCTCATGGTAATCGGTGATTAATAGCATTTGGGTCCAAGAACCAGTGCCTTTAATATCTGCTGCTATAAAACCCAAGATATTCTCATGACGCATTAGAACTGTTTGATAAATTTCTGTTTCTCTGAACCAAGATGCTTCTTCAGTTGTTATAAATACCTACATAATTAAAGAAATATTATTACCTTTATAAAAATTTAAATATCTAATCATATCGTATTCCAATTTCTCTACCTTTACGGCAACACGTTCTCCTCGCCATTTCGCTAGCCAAACCTCGCCATATCTTCCTTTGCCAACTGGATGAAACATTTGTATTTGCTTAGCAATTGTTCTTTGTACTAATAATGGTAAACCAGACCCTGAACTAGAAGACTTTTCAATAAGATTCTGTAATGTGCCCGATGAATCAACACCTTGCGATCGTGGCAAACATCCATTTTCTTCATCTTTATGACGACGTACTGCCAGCAAAGCACCACGTTTTCGAAATCCTTTAACAGAAAGAACAAATTGATATACTAATATAATCACCAATATTAATGGTATCCTGATAATATTAAACATATTTTTTCTTATAATTACTGATAGGAATGTAGGCATTCTTATGAAATTTTATCATTGAAACCTTATAATAGATATAAATATCTTCTTATATTAGTATACACAGGTAACATTAATCTTTTCAGTATTTTTCTTTGTTTTTGAATGTGAACATAGAAATAGTTTGACATAACTAATAATATTTTTATTTAGGTATATTATTACAATAGTTGCTCCAAACAAGAACAGTATGTGAGATTTTACCCATTTTTCTATTACGATGATACTTACTGCCATATTTCAACAGAACTCCTATGAGTCCGGCTAGAAGAAGTAATAAACAAGCCGCTAATGCTGCAAGTAAAGCGACTGAAGGGGCTGCTTCCGTCATTACTGGTGCGCCTCCTGGCGTGTCCAATCCTTCCAAGCCTGAATCTATAACAACGCGTGGTGTTGGTGGTTCGGGCAACAAGTCTCGATTGCACCAGTCGCCTGAATCGCAGCATTCGATGGTTTTGGCTTGTGTATGAGGTACTTGGGACGCTTTACACTGAGGAAAAACAAAATACTTGTTATAGAAGTGAATGATCACGGACAATATAATATGTCATTAAAAATCGTATTACTGTATAATCCTGAAAACTATATCTCTTAATAAGCTCAAACTCCGACGAAAAAAGATATATAAGAATACAGTGCTACCCCAGCATACGAGTGTTTCGAGACTCCGCAAAAGGAGCGATTTGTTGCTTCGACATATAAGCAAAATTTAGAGTTAGTTAAGATGACCAGTGATGACGATAAGTTTAAAAGGAAATTAAAGAAATATTATAAGGAAATTGAAGATGAAGAAGATTGAAAAGTTATATAAAGATATTTTAATTATAATAAATATTATATTAATGAAATAGCCAAATAAACTGTATATATAAAATATGAAAACTGTTTTCATAATCTCTCATACCTGGCACCTCTGTCTGAGATATGAAAATAATATATATACATAAATAAATAAATAAATAAATATAAAAAAAAAAAAAAATGAGATACAAGCTTGCTATGAGTAAGAGTTTTCTCGAAAAATATTAATGATAAAATAAAAATATGAACAATTTCGTCATTTGTAAAATTGATTATAACTGCCATAAAATTATTTTGAATATTTTATGATAGTAAATTAGAATTGAAACCAATTGCTTCGAGATACGAGCGTGGTCACAGAACGAAGGTGTCACTGTATCACTGTATCACTTGTCGAGGTATCACTGTATGCTAATAACAAATTATTTCGGTATATTACCATAGCAGTTTAAATAAAGATAGTAAAAATAGTTTAATAAATTATGATATAATCCAAGTAAGCTATTGAAACTGTAATATAAGTTTACCTGCATAAGTCCTGGTTCGTGAGGTGGTAAACATCCATAACTTCGTTCGTGAACATATTTACCGGTGTCCCTGTCCCAAACAGTTTCTAATGCACTGAAACAATATCCGCCTGCACTGGTTCTACATGTTCCGTTTACAGAACCGTCTGGACACTGTCCGTCACAGTAACATGATAAACCACCGCCTGGAACAAAAACAAAAGAATTGTTATATTTTTTACTGAATTTAATAAACTTCTTCTAGCTATTTGTTGTATACCTGATCATAGTTAAATATTTGTAATAAGTACAGTCAGTCAAATATAATGTCAATAACAATTTTCAAGAAACCACCGGATATAAAAAGCCTGTATTTTATTTTGTTACATTTTTATATATGATTCGAGTCAGGGACATATTTATATATACACAGACTTTTTTATTGATTAAATGAATATAACTGCAGTGAAAAAATAATAGACAAATCTTCAAATATGCCGCAAATTAAAAAAAACATTACACAAATTATTCCAGAAATGCAGAAAAATGTATTGAATTTTTTCATATAAAACGTAATCAATTTATAGATTTCATTACTCATTCGTTCATTCATGATTTAAATGACACTGCCGGTATTTTCTATTGCATACTTAGAGCAGTGAGTCATTATATATTTTTATACGTTTATCGAAGAATTTCAGTGGTTAAGAAAAAAAATGCAAAGCGCATGTATTGCAATAAATCAAATAGCAATCGAACATGTATATTCATAAAATCAGTTCGAAGTAAAATTAAAGGTTGGCAGTAGAGTTATAAATAAAGATTTTGATAGGCCTGATTGGGGTTAGTATTTCCCAAACTTATAACTGCCAAGTCCTAAATCGTTCTAATATCAATACTAATTTTACCCATATGCGCAAATAATGTATAATCATTTTTCAAATTAAATTAAAATTAAATAAATAATTAAATTTCTTCAATAAGTCTTTTGTATCCATCATCAATGAAAGTTAGACAATTATAATTCTGATATACTGAATTTTGAAATATTAGTAATTATTATGGACAAATCCTTTATTTTAGCATGAAAAATAATTGGCATGGATGGAAATAAATCTATGTATATCGCAATTAGATGGAAATTGTACTGAACCTAAACTTTATATACGATATTCATAGTATATATAAATATAAATATATATATATATATATATATATATCCAATGTGATGAAAGACTTGCAGAGTTAGACAATATGTGGGTAGTGTAAGAGTTTAGATAACTGCAATGTACACCTGGTGCAATAGTAGCCCACGTAAGAAAGATATATATATATATATATATATATATATATATATAACTATTATACGATATAAAATCAAATGCAGTATTAAATATAAAACTAAGAAATAGAGCTAAAGAAAGACAAACTCTCGTCCCAATGTTACGAACCAATGTCCTCTTTTACAATTAGATTGAATCATCCAAGTTGCTATATCATTAATTTTGTATGAAAATTTGCATATCTGGCATGTAAAATGAATAATCCATCTGTATATACATGATAAAATGTGAATAGTTACTAGAATAACAATAATAACACATCCAGCACTGTGATCTATTTTCTTTTAATATAGATCGATTATCCCTATATTGTGCTCTCTATATTGTGTTCTTTCTATATTGTATATCTCTATATTGTGTTATTTCTCTAATTGTGAATTATATTTAATTCGAAATGAGTTTCTGTTAAGCATAACATTTAGTCTATGAGTGAGTTAATTAAATAAACAGGCCTGATACACCCAAACTAATATATAAAAATCTAATGAATTTCAAAAATGCAATTTTATTACAACATGCTTATTCGACCAATTTTATGCCATAGAAACCTCTGAAACAACAATATTTAACTAGGCATTAATTTTTGTAAAGAATCATATACTTTGCTTTTCATAACAATCAATTCAAACATCGGACATTGGCAATAAGAGAAGACAATAGAATGATTTATCATGCTACTGGTTTTATGTTTCATAACCGTAAAAATAATATTCACCATTATAATTCATTGGCATAAACAAATTCATTTGTTTTAGCTACTCATCGATAAAGTTTATGGCTATTCAGAGTGCGTAAAATAACAGTACAAATAAATTTATTATTATTTTACAACTATAAATTGTAGATCGGAGGTTTAGCGTTACTACTGATCTCTTAACAAAGAAAAGATGGGTAGACAGGTAGACATCATAGTAGCAAAGAATAGACAGATAGACATCGTTTGCCGGAAGAAGTAAAATTAAATATTACAACATTATTGCAAATGTTGATAATCATCTGCTTCTCGCTTAATTTTTTTTTCATGATTATTTTTTATTCAATTAATAAGTAATATGTGTTTTTACTTAAATATTTAGAAATTAGAAATTTATAGATCTATATCTGGTAAATAACGAGGTCCATGCATGGACAATATAATGCGTATTCAGAAGATCTATGGATCCATGGGTCCATAGTATATTCGATGTGAATGAGATATGTCGTTATTCCATCCTCTTCCATAAATATTCAAATCTATAGCGTTCTATAATAAAAATATGATGTAAAATAGATTTAAGATAACATAAAATAAAATAATTAATTTTTCTAATTACAACCGTTTTCGTATCATTTTATTACCATTGAGTAGACTCACTTCCCCAAACTGCGACACTTCGTCTAACAAAACGCTGAGAGATGCCGTTCGTCGTCACAACATTGTATCGCGCTGATTTTGTTCAAAAAGCAGTAAACAAAAAACGAGACATCCAAGTGACGTCATGTGATAGTGTGTAATATATAATGAGTTTTGTCGTCGTGTAGGTACACGCCAGAGTTTAATAATAAAACATTAGTGTAAGAGCATAGGATAAGATCAGTATAAATGATAAGTTTAAATTCCACCATAGTATTCAACTATGGGGATCAGCTTCCAAATCAAACTTGATGAAAATTCAAAGATGCTGAAATAAATTATTAAAAAAAATTTTGAAAGCCCCAAAGTTTGTAGCGAATTTGTTAACACTTTCCACTAGCGAATTCCGAGTTTTATCAATTGGTGGAGCGACTAGGGCGGATGCTGAGCACGCCAAATGACCAAATCAGCTTCCAAATCAAACTTGATGAAAATTCAAAGATGCTGAAATAAATTATTAAAAGAAATTTTGAAAGCCCCAAAGTTTGTAGCGAATTGGTTAACACTTTCCACTAGCGAATTCCGAGATTTATCAATTGGTGGAGCGACTAGGGCGGATGCTGAGCACGCCAAATGGGGACCAAATCAGCTTCCAAATCAAACTTGATGAAAATTCAAAGATGCTGAAATAAATTATTAAAAGAAATTTTGAAAGCCCCAAAGATTGTAACGAATTTGTTAACACTTTCCACTAGCAAATTCCGAGATTTATCAATTGGTGGAGCGACTAGGGCGGATGCTGAGCACGCCAAATGGGGACCACATCAGCTTCCAAATCAAACTTGATGAAAATTCAAAGATGCTGAAATGAATTATTAAAAGAAATTTTGAAAGCCCCAAAATTTGTAGCGAATTGGTTAAGACTTTCCATTGGCGAATTCCGAGATTTATCAATTGGTGGAGCGACTAGGGCGGATGCTGAGCACTCCAAATGGGGACCAAATCAGCTTCCAAATCAAACTTGATGAAAATTCAAAGATGCCAAAATAAATTGTTAAAAGAAATTTTGAAAGCCCCAAAGTTTGTAGCGAATTGGTTAACACTTTCCACTAGCGAATTCCGAGAATTATCAATTGGTGGAGCGACTAGGGCGGATACTGAGCACGCCAAATGGGGACCAAATCAGCTTCCAAATTAAACTTGATGAAAATTCAAAGATGCTGAAATAAATTATTAAAAGAAATTTTAATAATTAATTTTTTTTAAGCCCCAAAGTTTGTAACGTATTGATTAACACTTTCCACTAGCGAATTCCGAGATTTATCAATTGGTGGAGCGACTAGGGCGGATGCTGAGCACGTCATAATGGAGTGCAAAAAAAGGGAAAAGGGTAGGCAAGAACTATGGAGGGAGATAGTACGGTAAAAATTCTCTCCCCCGACCAATTTTATAATATTATTGACAAAGAAAAGGATATATGGTGCACTATACAAGTATACACAAGCAAATAAAATGAAAGTGTAAAGATTAATTATAAAATGTGTGATGACTAATGTACGTGTATACAAAGTCAACAAATAAACAATAAAAAAAATTCAAAATTCACATGCCCAAATTGACATATTTTGGAACAAGATATTTTCTGGGATTTTTCTTTAAGATGCTGATAAATTATTGCAAACGCTTTCAATTAACCACTAAAACCATCTTTAAAAAAAGTTAAAAAGTTAAAAATTTATCTTAATTTTTTGATAATTTCAAAAACATATTTCATGTACTATAAGTATCTACCAGCTCTCCTCTTATGAATTGACTAAATACATTGGGATACATCGGAGGCATCTGTCTGAGATATTTGCGTCCCGCATCTCGGAATCCCGCGACACGAGCGGAGAATTTTCCGACCAAATAAAACGGCTGAGACCAGGAATAATGAACATTTTATCTAAATATATTCACAGAAAATAATGGTAAATAATTATTAATATTAAATCATAATTGATAATCACTGAAAAATGTATAACACCTTGAAAAAAAATGGAAAGAACATATTTTTATGCATATTAAAAATGTAAGTATGTCTAATACATTAGAGTCTTTTGTTAAATCGTAGTAGAATAGCTTGTAGAATTATTTGTAATTTTGATTGCTTTGTTAATAATAATAAAATAATGTTATAAAATATTTTTAAATATAATAATATGCAAGCAGTGTCTTATCAACCATGATTCTAATATTGAAAATACAAAAAAAAAATATTCATTGTCAATATTAAGTGATCATAAATCGCGCAGTGTTACAATTGAATTACTAAAAAATTTCAGAGATATCATTATATCTTATAATATATAAATTTTAAGTTCAAGGAGTACACTGTTACAATCGAATCTAAGATTTTTCACTAATTAGTAGTTATATAATTCAAAAAAATTTAAACTTGTTAAGATGCAATGCAAATCAATTGAGATATAGGACTCTATTATTTGAAGATGCTACCAAATCAAAATATTATAAAACCGTATTTAATGTATTTGTATTATGATTTTGTATGCTATTTTCAAAAATTGTGTTCTTAATTTAATATAATATTGTAACCAAAAAATCTCAAATAAGGCAACACCAACGAAGTTACCAGCGCCTGATGAAGTCATCTTATTTGGGTTGTGTAATAATAGACAATGGCCTCGGTGGCACGTGACAGATTGTCTGCAACAGACAGAATCCCGTATTGCGTGTAAATCTACTCATCGCGATTATAAGAATTTTATTTTTTATGATTTTTTATTTTATTAAAATAGACCAACATCAATATGAAATTGATTAATGTACACAATACCCCAATGCAAGCTCTGAAATTAGAGGTTTGGTAAAATAAAATAGAGATTCGTAATAGAACCACAGAGATAACATTGATAAAGAGGGATGAAGAATAAAAATTATTAAACTGATATAATCAATTATTATTATAATTTCAAATAAAAAAATATGAACTTGTTCCTGCAAAAATTAAATTTATAAAAATTATCTCGAGTTGCAATAAGTTTAAGGTGACCATACGTCCCGGATTGGAAGGGACTATCCCGAGATTGCCACCTTGTGGGTTACCGGATTACCACCGGGTTTTTCTGAAACCAACATTTGTCACGGTTTTACGTTTTTTTACCCGCATTGTCCCGGGTTTTCTAAAATAATAGATAAATTAGCAAAAATTATGAACATGTGCAATTTTTTTTAAATTAATTATGAAGAAAATTGAATAGAAAATTATAAAAGGCTCAAAAACGAAAAAAACATGTAGATCGAAAAACATAGATGAAAAAGTAATAAATATATTCGAATAATAAAGTATTCTTACTAAAAGTATGCAATTCTGATTTTAAAAAAATGATTCATATTAAAAACTGTTCTTTTATTGTATCCTTAACTAGCATTTGTTGGAGGGTGGAGCCTCCCCCTCCACCTGTATCGGATTGGCATAACTAAAAATTGTCGTCCCGGTCACCTCAAATAATTATTCTACGCGTTCCAAATCGTCTCTAGATACAAATCTCACTTTGATTGGAAAGTCAAAAGACATTTAAACGAATGCACATGATATATTTCTAAGTTTGCTCTATAGTTGGTTGGTAAGGCAGGCGTTTGAGTTACCAATGTGTATTTCATTCATCTCGCGATGTGTACTGACCGGAAACCTACTATCACATTCAACCGGTCACCTGACGAATCAAGGTCGAGAGCCATACAACAACCAATATAAAGCAGATGCACTCTCAGTGTTTAAAGTTTATTAATGAAAATTCTAATTGGATATCAAAATATACAAATCTATGTTTTCTAAAGAAAATAAATGCGAATGAATAGATACATTTCGCGAAAACTGATTACAAATAAAAAAGGTATGTATTCTGGTATAGAAGCATGAATTTTATGCGATTTTTAAATGGCGATGATCATTGCTGGGGCAGAAGACAGTATATTGAACGACTTGTAACAGATAACACATAATGCTAATTGAAGTTTCCATATTTTAAATTTTAAATTATAACACACTGATGATGAGACAAATCTAGTCTCGAAACGTTTGTGAAAATTATTATTTAATAAATTAGTGCAAAAAGAAGAGTAAATTTCGAGTAAATCGGTGCAGTAGAAGTTGAGAAATCGTGGGTATCGTATGGAAAGTTTCGCGGAGAAAGGAAACATTTTCGAAAATGATTTAAATTTTGAAAAATCTACTTGTTCACATATTCTTGAATAGTTGTAATAAAAATAATAAAAAATACAGAAACGATTGTTTAAAAATTCTATATTAAAATAACACCTTTTAAAAATATATTATTGAATGAATTTTAAATATTTCGCTCCAGGTGCTCCATTCCTCCTATAATGAATTGTTCAAAGCGACTTTCAAATTAAGCAATCAAAATTAAATTGCAAATTTACTGATATTTCCATAGCCACAGACTTCAATGAACGCTCTATAAGGCGTGACTAATGTTCTAATATGTATAATTACCATAATGTAGTTATAAAATATTTATTACTAGTTGATATAAACATCGTGATTGAAGAAAGTTCAGAATCAATCAATACTAACAAAAATACAATGACGAATTTACGAGTGCCGCAATGGACAAAAGTCACATGTAAAATATAAATCGTGATGAGAATAATTTCATATAAATGTTATTTGTGATGTTTCGTAATTTTTGTTTCGCAACGAATATTACGATCGAGAAATAGTAGAAATAGAATTTTCATGCATAAGACTTATTGTTATACCTCGTTTTATGATATCATTGATTTGAAAAATATGGAACAAGATATAAAGAAAATACGACACTATAATTAAATTAGATCTAAATGTTAGCACAATTTATATAATCATATTTTTCCATTTCAAATTCATGCTTAAAGAGCGTGGTTTCCAACCTGTGGGGTGCGTCATTAAAATTAAGGGAGGTTCAGCGTTATTTTAAAAAAAGTTTAAAAACCTCTGCTAAGGTTGGAAATCACTGTCCCTATGTCTACTAACCAATGTCTACATTTCGGTTATTAGTTTTCTCCTCGATGAATAATAATAAAATGCGCCCAACAGAAATCTAACTCGAGTGTTCTTGCTCACTACTGACAGCCGGATGTACTTGTATGTATTACCATAATACTTATACCAGGCAGGCTGGACTAAAGTCGCGTCCTGTTTATAACATGCACGGGATGTACGCTCAGAATCATTTTTATTGCCTAGCGATTAGAATCGAACATATAGATAAGATAATGAAAAGTGTAACTAGTAATAAGGAATTTAAAAACAAGTACGGTCGACCACTAATGATGACATTTATTTGATCAGACAAACCTTGATTGTGCGCCATATATTGACTGCTGATAAAATAGTTAAAGAGCGCTATAATAATATTTTATCCTTTTTTTTTAATTTTATTTGATGCAATATACCACAATTTTATCTCACACAGAGTTTTATGAATTATGATAATGTGCAATCAATAATAAAACATTATGTCTTTTACTGGGTAGACTTTGTACTACTCAGTCAGAAATTATATTTTTAACTTTAACTTCAGCATTGAAGAAAAACTCAAAGATTTACTATATGAAATCAGAGCACTCGCCATGATAAGATTCCTAATCAGGACGAACTTTACGAAATCAAGTCTTCTTGAAGCTAAAGCCCCTATAGGTAAAATAATGTTCCATATTTTGATTGCTAATTTAAATCAAATGAAAAAAATAGCATCATTTAATTTTACAAAAACTTCAGATAAGAAATGATTTCATTTATGATACATTTCATTATCGATGATACTTTTTAATAATTCAGAGTTTCATTGACCAAATCTTAAGAGAAGTCTTGCACGAAAGTAAAGACGAATAAAAAGCTAATAAAAAACAAAACTGCATCATAAATATTAATAAGTATTTGATAGTTACCTTTCAAAAGTCATTAAATGTTTCAAATGGGTGAATGAGTTATTACAAACATATAATTTGATCACGTTTTATATATAATACAAAGAGATTACAAGCAAAAATTATAAAACAAATAAGGGACACATTACAATATATTGTAGTTATTTACATTTACTTAATAAATAATAATTAAAGTAATAGTTACTATTTAATGACTTAGCACGTTTAAAAATTTTGAAACTAATAAAAAAATAGTTTTTTCAAGATACTAACACCTGTAAAAGTAAGCATACTAATACCTGTTTACTATATATATTCGGACGTATTTTCGTTTTATTATATTGGCCATGAAGGTGACAACCTTCAGGGCATTAAGTTTTACACGGAATGGTTGCTACCCCTGGTAGAGGAGGTATCGGAGTGTTTTAATTGAACTAGTTGTTCACTTCTTTCATTATAACTTAGTAACAAATCAGTGATTGTAATTAAAACTGCAACAAATACATAATATACAAACAAATCAGTGTTTAATACAGTCCACAGCTACAAGGGTTAAATTACAACCCAACCTGAACTATCGAATGAGAGTTTTGATAAAATTCTATAACTACGTAACACAAAAATACAATATATAAAGAAAAGAAATTGTTCCATTTCCTCTCGTATCGCATTGCAGGAAAATTGTGATAAATTATAAATTAGTTATTTAAATAATTAGTTGTGATAATCATTTACACCATAATGTATATAACTAACCACATATTTACACTTTCCAATACTTGTAAAACAACACGCATCTTCAAATATTTAAATAAAATGTTTCTGTTGAGATCAGTAAATTTACTGGTAATAACAATAACAAATCATAAATGATCTCAATAGCTCGACCAAGAATTGAAATCCATTAATATTACATAGAGTCTTGACGTATGCTTTGGCTACTGTTGATAATCCTAAATGTTATTTGTACAACATTTTAGCTCATTGCTACTAATAAATTCGTTTGGATATTGATTTGTTAACTAAACATATGCTAGTGACGCTTCGACGTATGCTTGTATCAAAACGTAGTTTGGAATTTTAAAATAAAAAATATATATAGATAATATTTACTAAAAATGCGATGTTTGAACGGTCATTAAATATAGTGAATTGAAAGCTCAATGATAAATATATTATTCAAACTAATATAGAGATATTTAGAAAATAATCTGGCATTGGATATTGAAAGGGGGAAGAAAATTTGTAAATATATTTATAAGGCAGTACTCAAGAAATTATACAGAGATCGTGTGCGAAATGCACTAGCGGAAAACGTGTTATTTTTAGATTTTTATTTTTTTCTCGAAATTTTTCTATTATAAAATTATCAAATATTGTATGATTTTACAATCCTGAATAAATGCACCAACTATTGATAAAACTTGCCAATAGACTTTAGTACATTTTTGTTAAAGAAAGGCTTCTCAAAGTTGACTTATTTAAAAAAAAAAGAGTGCGCGTAAGGTTCACACACGATTGAAGTAAAACTTATTTGCAACTGTACAAGATGGCAATTAAGTAAAAATAAATACATCATATAACAATTTTGAATAATTTGTATTAGTGATATGGTAACACACTCGTTATGCACACATTTATTAGTGTCGACACATTTATATAATGTTAAATTATAAATTATATATTTATAATAGCATTAAAAATATGTATAATATTTAAAAACAATAATGTAATTAAAGTCATACTTCAAATATGACATGATCGGTTTGTCATTGTAATTAGCATTTAGAAATGAACCAGAGAAATAAAGTAATTAATAAGAACTTCATGTAATTAAAATTAACATACATTCATTGACTGCTTGTATTTTTTTTACTTTTTCGCTGGCGATATAATCTCATTATTTAAACAGCTGTAATGTCTGTCTTGCCTAAAATATTTTTCATTTTAATAACTTCAAAAATTTATAGAAACTACGAATAATACAGAAATAATTTCTAATCAATCAACTTACGTTTAGTACACGGCACAAGTGTTCAATTTGTTTTATTATTTTCAAGGAACAGGGTAAAGTATTCTTCTGATTCAGGCATTTTTCATTTAATCAAGATTTGTACTAAATTAACTTTAAAATTCACGTCGCGCCTAAAGAAGTTTTACTTCAAAAAAAACTAATTCATAGTTCAAGAAAGTATTAATTCTTGAAAACTCTAAGCAATTGCGTCATTATTTTTGACGCTCTAAGCAATTGCGTCATTATTTTTGTGGTCCTAAAAATATGATTTACGATTACGGATGCAAAGTTCAAATGATCAAAATTAATAAAAATTGATCACAATAACCTAAAAATGGTCAAAATTTCATCAAAGCTCTAGATTGCAATTAAAAGCTCCTAATTTCCAAACAACGTTAGATAATTTACTTCTGTAATTCTTTTCAGGACAGTTATATCACCTAGTATATAGTATCACCTTGTTTCGGCTTGATGTCAAATTCTGGGACACCCTGTATAGTAAATTAAAAGCATTGATAATGAATGAAAAATTTGAGAAGAAGAAAGGAACTGAGTTCAGCATTGAATGAACTAATGCTGAACCATAATCCAATCTTTTAATATTAAAATCATCTTAACAGATAATGCATGCATCTCATGCATCTCTTTTCATTACTCATTGCAAATAATAAAGAAATCTGATGAGCATTTGATTTAATTAGAGGCCTTAAAAAACAAATCGATCGTGTAAATCAAAACATGAAATATTTTATTATCGCGTTTTACTATATCGCTCGAAGAAAGCTCGACATGAATAAAACGTCAAAGCAAGAATGAATATGAGTAGATTTTAGTATGCTATCTACTATGTAATTACGATATTTGCACCATCTGAATGAAACATAAAATATATGAATGAGCTCCGATCTTGTTATCTGGTTATTCGATATGTCATACTAATTTGCCTTCAATTCTGTTCACGCTACGACATGAATTCTATGAATGATTTAAACATATAGATGATTCAATCCCATTCAGATGCTAATTGCGGATATACATAGTGAGTAAGTAAGCGATGTTTTATCGCATATTTGCCAAAACAAGCGGATATTTGGAATTTTGCTTCCCAGATAACAGCATATACAGCGAAAAATATCAATTTCAATAATAAAACTGTTCATGTGAATTTTTGAAGAGATTTTGTACGATAAAATCAGCATCTAATCATTTAGTTGTTTGTACAAATTTATCAATGTTTCAGCATTCACTAAAAATTATGTTATCTGATATAAAATTTTAGTTGCTATGGAATATTTAGAAAGTTTTCTATTGCCTGTATGCAAAACATATTGAAAATCAATGTCGCTACATTTTATAACTTACTAGCAAACACGACGAACTCTGTTTCGCCACCAGATGGTTTCGTGAGAAAGATGAAGAATTTTTTTGTTTGTTTTATATTTGAAAAGTAAAAATTTGATTTTATTACAAGTAATGAATTTATTTCTATTATAAAAATGAGGTGTTTTTTAGTTGAACTTCTCTAAGTAAATGAAAGTGAATCCGCAAATTATCCGTTTCATTGAAGTGCTCTTTGGTAAACCACATTTTTTGTTTTTTGTTTTTTGGTCTGACGTTAACACAAACAAAGCGGGTGGTTTTCCAACTCGTGAACAGGCAACGTATAACTGCCCATGTAAAAAACAATTATTTTCTAAATTTATCCCGCAAACACTAAGAGATTGGCCTTGTGACTTGTTAATTGTCATTGCGAACGCAAGGCGAACTCGAAATTGCAATCGTTTGAAGTCAAACGTAAGACCAGTCGGAATCATTGGTATGTCACCAAATCGATTGAATGGTGAAATTCAGTGCGCGTACATAATTATTCTTTGCGGCAAGAATTGCTCGTTGACTTAACCAAGCATAATTCTGATAATTCTTACTAATGTCATTACTCGAATTTTTAATTACGGTGTGTGAAGTTCCAGCAAGTTGCATTAAGACACGATGTCATGCACCACTAATTTTCTTAGCTATAAACCTTGCGGAGCCCGAGACTTTTCCAATGAATGCAAAATTGCCAAATCGGTTCGTGCGTTTTTGAGTTATATAACTCATCGTCAGGAAGAAAAATCCGACTTATTTTTATATATATGTAGATTATTAGTTCTTCGAATGTATGAATGTAATGTGTAATGACTTCGAGAGGAGGAATATTCCAGGTCACTACGAAAGCTCTAATTTACACTCGAAAAATAAAAAACACTAATTTTTAAATTGCTCATGACATCCATAGTGATTTATTTTACATTGTCTAGAAGATTAGTTAACTAGAATCTGTAACACAACATATGAATATGTATGCAAACACACATGCGACGTTGGAGTGTATGCTCTGCTCTTCCAAGGCGACGCGCGTCCGTAGTTAATTGGAATTTACGGCTGATCTGCAGAGCACAGAAGCTCGAGACGCTCTCGCGTTAAAACGAGATGGACGCTACCACGAGACATGAAACCATCTTGAAAGCTGACGACTCAAAATAGATAAACTGCTGAAGAGCATGTAATATTAATAATTTATTCTTCAAATATTATTTTTGTAATACTATGGTAAACGATAAATAAATAGAATTTTTTTTCTGATATTTTCAGCAAGAATATGATAAAATCCACATCACAACATGGTCGCGGACGCGAATGATGTATCATTCATTTTCATTGTGATGCAAAATGACATGAATGCTTTAGCATTCAAACTTTGAAGTCAATTATTAACACACTATAGGCGGGCCCCGTAAAAATACTCGTCAGACCAAACTGATATGTGTAGCGGGCAAATCGCTTGCTCGACACGAGTGCTCTTTCGGTCGCCTCGCATGAGCACAACTGGCTGTCACATTGAACATATTTTTTCATAACTCTTTTTTTTAAAAAAAAAACCGTCTGGTTGTTTTAAACTATAAAAAAATTATTTGATTTATGCATAATTAAACATAAAACTAAAAAAAACTAGTGGTATATGGCATCGTGCCTTAAGGCAAATTGCTGAAACTTCCTATATTGCTCGTACTTCCTGTTCGAAGAATATTGAGTATTGAATGAAATATTTTTTTCCTAAAGCAATTGTTATGTCAACACAATCAGAATGTTTTTTGAATCATTCAATTCGGATGCTTATTTCTCTCAAAAACTGCCATTTTGTGTACATTTAGCTCCGTATCTTTGAAATGGCTGAACCTGCCTTTGCCAAAAACTAATCACCACTTCTCCCAATCATTACTAATTTAATGTTTTTTAGATCATTCAAATCGGATGCTCCGTTCTCTCAAAAACTCGATTTCTATTTTCTGCACTTTTTGCTCTGTATCTCCGTAATGGCTGGACCTGCGATTGCCAAAAACTAATGAGCACATCTCCCTATCAATAGGAATCGAATGTTTTTTGAACCATTCAAATCGGTTGATCCGTGCGCCCGAAAACGTGAACGAAAAAATGCGGCCACCAAAAACACACGCACACACACAGACACATCCATTTCTTCTGAGGTATGCCAAAATGTTCAGAAACCTAAAAACCGTAGAAAAATGGAATAATTTTCATTCTTGATTTTCTGCCCATTACTATATATAGGTTAGTTATAACTAACCTACGGAAAGTTAAAAATTTAACGTACCGTAAATATATAAACCACTTTTTACATACGTGAAATTTTTGGAAAAAATCACCCCTTGTGAAGAGGTGCTGGGACCCGAATAGCAAAAATAGCTGACCACTTCAATTAAACTATTTGGTTTCAAAACAACGCAACTTTGACCTAAAAATGATTCAATAATTGGAGGATTGTCAAATTCTGACCATTCCACTTCTTCATTGTCATTATTTCCAGAATCTCTGGAAATAATCGGCAAAACTCTACGTCTTCTAGGATGAAAAAAAATTTCATCCACATACACTACCAAAATCAGTAATATCAAAATCACTTCCAATTTGTGATAAATTATTGGCGCAAACTTTACTATCTCTATCCGATGCTATTATTTCATTATTGCAAATAACAATGTAAAAAAGAGTTGAACTATACAAATCTGACTAATAACTAAGATATTTGATAAAATATATATTGAACACCTTTTTATTGTTGTAAATTCTGCATATTTATCTACAAAACAAATTGCGAGTAGCTTGAATAAAAAGAAACTTCAAGATAAAACATATTGTTTCTTATCCTTATTCTTATTCTAAAAGTCTTTCAATACGTAAATCAATTGAATCTAGAAAAAAATATCAACTATTCTCTCAATATCATATGCAAACCGAGCAGATAAAAGTATTTTGACTCGCTTTTAAAGTTAGTCTATTCAAAGCGTAATAATACCTTGCCCGCCGATAAGCAACAGTCCTCGCAGAGCGTAATTTTACGGGGCCCGCCTATAGTGTGGGGCCCGTAGGGCAAGTTATAGTAATCGCAAAAAAATCGAAAATGAAAATTTTTATATATCTTTACGTTTCAGAGGTTTCTGAACATTTTGGTATACCTTAGAAAAAATGGATGTATTTGTGTGTGTGCGGATACAAATTTTCGTCGACGATTTCGGGAACACCGATGAAGCGATTTGAATAATTCAAAAAACATTCGATTCGTATTGATAAGGAGACGTGCTGATTAGTTTTTGGCGAAGACAGGTCTAGCCGTTCCAAAGATATGGGGCAAAAAGTGTAAAAAGGTAACTCAGTTTTTAAGGGAACGGAGCGTCCGATTTGAATAATTCAAAAAACATTTTACTTGTATTAACAAGACGAAGAAGTGATCAAATCGAAAAGGCAGGTCTAGCGGTTTCGGAGATCTAGTAAAAAAAGTAAAAAAATACCATTTGGCGGTCAAAAATGATCATTAGACATATGCACATCAAAATTTTAACAATAAGTATAGATTTTGTTTACATTCCTATGGGTTCCGTACCAATGTTTATCCGTTAGATGGCGAATAGTCTTATTTTTTTATAGTTTTTTTTTTTTTTCAAAAAAAGGAAATTTTTGTCAAAAATGTATAGTTTCTCAAAAATATAATTTTTTCAGAGTAATTTTTTTCAAAAATGTTAATCTTTTAAAAAAAAAAATAATTTTTGGTACGGGAAGTTCCAGCAATTTGCCTTAAGGCACGATGCCATGCGCCGCACTAGTTTTGCATTTAATTTTATATAACCTTACTTTATGTAAGTATTATACCTGTCAGGGTAATGACTAACTGATTCCTTAGATATTTTTGTATTATCTTATCTTTTTTCAGCCACAAATTAGCTTGGGCAAGGATATTGCGTAAAACAGAAGCTTAATACTTGACGTGGATACTATAACATTCAACGATTAAATTATGATAATCAGACTACCCTTATAAACAATGTTCGATCAAATTTTTAAGACTGTCAATTTTTGCACCTTGTTGATACTTTTACTATCCGCGAATGTGGTAAGAGAGCCACCTGTCTTGATGTATTAGATTTTGCATAATTATCGAACGAAATTCTTTCATATATGTATATTAATTTTAGTCTGCTTTTCCAAAAATTTCCATTCACTTTCCAATATACCACTTTCAAATTAATACATTTAGGTAAAAATTCTTCAAAACCAACATTTCTTATTCGATAACTGCTAGTACCACCGCTCCCTCAATCACTTTTCATTAAAATAATGAAAGAAAAATAAAAAATTGTTTGTTCAAAACTTGATTATAGAAATAATGGTAATAGACATAAGGTTTATTACATTAAAAGATCCGATTATTACGACTAAGAAGATTGTAAATGAACAGAGTAATCGTTGATACAAGTAATAGTAAAGTTGATAAGACATCTTGTGCTTAATCATCGTTTACGACCAATGAAGGTATGCACATATATTGAATATGCGCCAAGTAAAACATCTAAGAAATTATTACATCCAAGTACATGACTCATCTTTGTTTTAACTACTGCATCCTGGAAACGTTGGGAAAAAATACCAGGAAATATTAAATAGTTAACATAATTTCCAATAAACGCAAATTCATTTGAACAATGATGCAAGCAGAGGATAAATTTATGGCACAGAATTGCAATGGAAAGTGATTTATAATTCAGGAGAGTTTGTATACTCAAAAATAACATTCATAGGTTACCAAGAAATGCAGCAAACACGTACATGCCTATTACAAAGCTCGATAATAATTTGATTAGCATGTATACGGGTTCAATGACTGGTTGATAATTGCAAATAATAGTCAAAGATATATATATATATATATATATATATATATATATATATATTAGAGATGGGTAACTCACTCCGGAGTTATCACTCCAATACAACTCCTCCCTCGGAGTGAATCCGAGTGGAGTTGTCTCACCGGATTTGTGATATCTGACTCGCCTAAACTTGTACTAAATCTGTTACTGCGTTTTTGCTTTGGGAAAGAAGCTGTCGCTTTCTCGTCTCACAGGCGGTTTTATGACCTTTTAGGTATACGTTTTTTTTTCCAGAAAATACAAAAATATTACTTCAAAGATACAGAACAATGAAATTGTGTTCAAGTGTGAATAGCTCCAATGTATAATTTATTGAATAGTAAGGGGTCATATTTCTAACTACGACAATCTTTGGCCTGGTGACGACAAATCACAATATGTCAATACACATAATTGCATTCATATTTTATAATAAAACCTAATGGTCAGTCAGTTCTGCAAAACTTGTTTAATAATATATATTTCGCGATAAAAATGAGCTTTCAAAAGCTCAAAGTATTTGACAACAAGCAATTATAGGGATGTTTTTAAAAGCAATATTCCGGGCACTGGCCTACTTTATTTATCCTGACTTGGCGTGACCATTCAATAAATTGCGTATGAAAACGTGATGAGACCGTGCAAACACGTAGATGGAGATAATAAATAGCCGTTTAATTACTGCGAACAACATTTCAGTATCAGTTTTCATTATCAATAGGTATAATGAAACGCATTGAAAAATTATTAAAAGATCGTAAGTACAGTTTATAATAATTGAACAATAAAAATTAACGGCATTTATATATTCAGAGTCGTGTATTCAAATCTTTTTGAAAAATATAATTTTGATACCTTTTATCCACATTAAGGAATAACAAATGATAATCGTAATAACTACTAAATATGTATAGTCAATTACAAATAATATTTAGGGTATCGGTTAAATTACATCAATATCCAAAAACTCTCAGCCAAAAAAATGATACCTGAAAATAATATAACACTGTTGCAGCTGCATCAAGAACATTATCTAAATGCATGCATATTCCAAATACTGAAAACAATTTTAGTAGGTATGAATTGCGCATGCAGATAACAGGACAAGAGTCTGCAAGAAAGAGGCGTCAAAACGGCGACTGGCGATGCCCGATGCTCCGAACGCATAGCCTCTTGAAAGCAAAGAAGAATGTAAGATATTAAGAAAAACAAAATTAAATAGTAGAAATATTTGGTTGGCAACTAAGTAAAGGCGGATTTTTGTTAGAAAATCAAAATCATTTTTTCACAGAATTAAATAATTCTGTAATACATTGTCCATTTTAAGCACTGACTTTTTGTTTTTATTAGCAACCAACATCATTTTTCAAACATCATTATCGCACTTTCATAAAACGTCTATTTTTATTAGCAAAAAATTGAATCTGGTGCAAATTGACACCATCATTTTTTTTTATTATTATCTCTTTTATTTACAACTGTCCAGTAAAGGACATTCAATAAATTTGATGCATTTACAATAGTCGGCCGAAAAAGGACATTGTATACTACATTGGCATGTTGGAAAAAACAACTCAATAGTTGTTTATTTATTCCATTCGATATAAAATTCACAATATTTTTATTGATAATCATATAATTTGAACTATTTACTTATTGAATAATTTCTTATAAATATTGATTAAGTTATTTCCTTTTTTTTTTCAGGAGAGTTGGTGGCTTGAATCCAGTGCGCTTTTTTTAAAGATTGAAAATTTCAATCTTCTTGGATAGTACTCTGTTAACAATGAGTTTGCTAAATGTATTTGGGTGACTGATTAGCTTGTCAAGTTAAGTCAAGTCAATTCAGGCTGCGTTGTTTAACCCTTTCCACTCGAATGCCATCTCAGAATTAGCGAGTGGGTTAAAGGGTTTTAAGGGTTCGTTAGTTGTTCAATATAGACATCAGAATTTATCGTTCGGCTGGATGTAAGAGTAACAGAGAGCTTTTCAATTTTGAGTGAATAATCATCAGAACCCATTTTGAGCCCGCCGTTTTCTTAAGGCTACATCATATAAATCGCTCATAACTTTTTGTGAGCTTGAGATGCCTTTTTACCTTTGAAAAACCAAACAACTATGTTTTACTGGTGGACATCTAAATTTACCTACTATACATTAAAATCCTACAATCCATTACAGGCATTTGGACTACGTCAGCCAACCAAAAAATTGAATTGAAACCATCTACCTTGAAAACTTACTTAGTATCCAACATAACAGAATTTAGCACAACAAGCACAATATACTAAAAATTGTTAGAAATACCAATTTCATCCATTTCTCCTTTATATTTTTGATAACATCAGGCAACTTTGATGTCAAATTTCCACTTGAGGTTATAGATCTCAAATATAGCCTCAAGTGAAAATCGCCTCTCGTGGGTATAGTTGCATCTATAATAAAAAAGTCAGCAAATACTTCGAGTATAGATAATTAGTCAAACCTGAACTGGTCAATTACTGGGTTGCCATCCATTCATATAATAATAAGAAAAGTCAAAACAATTACTCAATTTCTTAAGTGTGACAGATTGTAATTAAATAAAAAAAAGAAAAAAAATTTTTTTGATGACATTGTACACAATCTAGCCTCAAAACAAATATTTCGAAACCATTTTTAAGTTTTCTGAATGATAAAGCATATTTTTTCATGATTAATAATAGATAAATCCAAATAACTCAGTTATAATAAATATTTTCATTGAAAAATTGCGTTAACAAGATTAACACCAACTAGCACTTAATAAAACAAACTGTGTATGCAATAAGCGATCTTCTCACGATATTATTTAAACAAATGTGATCCGAATTAATTAACATATTTTACAATTCTACCGTAGAACATTATGCCATCGCTTAAATAAATATTTTACGTTTTTCACGTTGAACTATATATTATATTTTATGCGTATCAAAAATTTCAAAAACGTTGTAAATTCAAAAAGAGATCGACTTAAGGGGGTCTTCCTATGTGATGGGTTGAAAAAATCGATTTTTTTTTTCATAAATTGCTCCCTTAACATGTCTAGAATACGGTAGTAATGCGATTTTAGAAAATTCGAAGTCGTTTTAAAGATACAGCAGGTAAAAGAAAGAGCGGTTCGAATAGTTTTTAACGGACTTGAAACTTTAAACGCGTTTTCCTCAAAACTGTTTTTTTCAAACTTTCCTCCATTGTATCTCAGAAACGGCTGGACCGAATTACTTGAAATTTACAGGGCACACTCAATATATTTAAACGCATGGAATGAACTATTATCAATCGAAAATTTTCAAAACTTCGATTTATAATATGGTATAATAAAACTTTGCCGGATAAAATGTATAAAACGCTACAATATTCTATAACATCAATAGAATGCTTTCAAATCAAGAAAAAAATCAAGAGAACAGATAAACCCATTTTACAAGAGATACACATTCCCATTCATCAATCTACGAATAGAACGCTAAAGCAATACAACTGATGTAAACATCTTCATCAATTTTTACTATGGACATTATTTCTATATTTACAAACAGCGATTCTATATTATCGCAGTTAATCAAAGGCCTCGATCATAATTATCATTTGATACACAACAAAGTCACACGTGTCGCGGCCTACAGCGCCCGCGGGTAGGTTACATTCCACGGAACACTTCCATCTTGTGTTTGAGTTTCTTGTAAATTGTAGCAACACCCAAAAATCATACCGAAAGATTGCAAGAAGTTGAGAAAGTAAAGATTTGAGATAAATATGGGTCTAATTAGTGTTCTGCGTAAATAAATTATGAACAAGATATTTTATCTTGTAAATATTTACTATAAACCATCATACCCGGACGCCCATTCAACGGATTGGCATTGGATTTAGACATATTTTAAGAACGGTCAAAAATATGCTAATATTGAGAATAAAATGAGTGCAAATATTAAAATAAAAGAAAATATCTACTATATATAACACAAAAAATATATATAAAATAGCTGAATGCATTAAAGCATTATTAGTCTTAGAGGCAGAGAACTATTTGACTAACCTGTTTTCTCAGAGCTAGAATCATTCAGCGATTGCGTCATCATCCCTTCAATTTGTGAAAATGTCAAAAAAAAATTTTCATAACTTGCTCCCACAAGGCTCAAATTTTGAAGATGTATTCTTTTAACCGTTCAGAAAGCATATATAAAAATCCAGCCCATTCTGACGGTTGCAAGGGTCTGCCAGTCGAGTATATAATAATCACGACGCCCAAGGGTGTGGGCGCATTGCCATACATAATCGACTAACACCCTTGTATTCAAATAATTTATACGCCATTTTGAGGTCTTTTTGAAAACATCTGATATATTAAAGGTCAAATTTGTATCTCACCTTACGGCCAAAGTGGCCCTTTTTTCAAACTTAATTTTTAGCACCACCCTCAAAATTTGATCCTTGTGGGAGCAAGTTATGAAAAAATTTTTTGACATTTTCACAAATTGAAGGAGAAGGGATGATGACCCAATCGCAGAATAACTGCCAAAATGGTACTTTCTATGGGTTGATAATAAAATATCATTAAAAAATTCTAGTTATGAGAAAACAGGTTAGTCGAATAGTTCACTGGCTCTTAGACTATATCGAATCGAAAGCATTCGAATCAAGCCCTTGACATCCGATTCTAATCACATTTTACTTGATTCGAATCAACTGAGATATATTTACTGTGATACAATATGTGAGAACATAAACATTAATTAAAAAGTTTAATAAATGTTATAAGTCGAAAAATGTAATTTTAATAAATATAAATATAAATATAAAAAAATGAATTAAATCATGCGAGCAAGATTCCAAATATTGTTTTATATGCTTTAAATGCAGAATTGTTTGGTTATCTATATTGCAAATTAATTTGAAAATACATTTAAAATCAAATTAAATTTTTAATAATTTTCTAATATATTTTTGATAGTAATTTATGTGTACAAATTTACTGGTTAAACCCAGCTTATGTGTACAAAATTTATTAGTTAAACTCAGCAATTTCGATCATCTTTACCATATAAATATATCAATGGGTTTTTTGCCTTGGCTTCTTGTCCATATATCGACTTGATTGGAGTTGAATCAGATCATGATTCGAATCAGTTTTTTTCTGATTCGAATCACTCAAATAAGGAAACGTTTGAGTCGGTACTTCACTACTAAAAGTTGAAAGGGCTTAATTATTTTTATATCAAAATTCTGTTTATTTTTAATTTTCCAAATATGCTGTTTAATAATAGTATTTGATTTCAATGTGCTTTTTGGGACTAAGGGGCGACCATTATTCACTTGAGGCTTAAAAGGGTGCGTCTAGCAAAAAACTGCTACGAAATATCACATGGGTAGTGGTCTAGTAAAAAAAATCCATTTTTTTTAAACTCAAACATTTAACGTTTTTCCTAGGTACCAAAGATGGTACTAAAAATGTATGGTGGGATGGTAATTTTACGTATCACCTTAAAAATGGATCAAAATACAACAAAATTCTGAAAAAAATTTATTGACATCTTTAATATGTGAAATACTCATATATCTTCATCTTATTTGTTATGAAATGTGAATAGTTTATTACTTACATAGGTCATGTTTGATAAGGTAGCTCATTAGAGAACTATTGCTATGCTTTATGAGTTTTGCAATTTATACCTCAGATTTATACACAAATCTCCATTGTGCAATAACATGAAATTATGTTGAAAACATATGCGCATATTTTGAATAAAATATATACATATAGAGAATATAATAAGCACGAAAGAACTTTAATCGAAGAGATAATTAGTAATTATTGCAAATCAGAATTGAAATCGGTAATGTGTAAGAGCAGAGTATGGCAAAATTTGTAATAATTGCTTTTTATGTGTATTTAGATCACCAATGATATGTTTGCAAAATTAATAGATGGAATGTGGAACATATCTGAAATGCATGTGCATTACTTACATAAATTATGACTTACTGTAGTATTTCATTACTGAAATATGAGTTAAATGTAACTAGAAAGCAAAAATTGATACTAAACAATTAATAAAACTAAAAATCCAGTTAAATAAAAAATATTATATCCCGATGATATAAAATTACATAGGTTAATTATTACTTCCAGAAAATCAAAATTGTGCCAAGCAACGTTAAAGGTTAGACAAGAAGAATAGATATTTTACCCTGATTTTTATAGAACTTTAAGGGGCACAACTAGTGTAACCGCCTAAAAAAGGGTGATTTTTGGGAATTTTTATTATTTAAAAAACTACTTTATCAATAATTTCAAAATTTTAGGAATATATTTATACATGTTTTAGAATACATAGTAAAATTTTTGAAGAAAAAATTAAACATGTTTGAAGTTATCGTCGATCTCCAACGGCGCGACGAAAAAAGGCCCTTCACTGCTGCAGTGATTCCTGCCTTCTACGTGGATGAAATTTAAAAAAAAAAACTCTAGTTAAACTAGATAATATTGTCTGTAAAATGGACTACGATAAAGAAAAAAATCAAAAATTGACAAAATGACGGCGTTTTTTTAAAAAAAGTCGAATTATGCCCAAAATTTTGGTCGTTTTTGGATTGCCAAAATTCGATTTTTGATCCGATCAAAAAATCGATAATCCATTTTACGGAAAATTATATATAGAACATGTAAAAAAATTTGATAGTGATCGGATCATTTTTTTGAGTAATCGCTGCAGCAAATTCGGAAAATGCTGTTTCGAGAAAAACGCGTTTAAAGATAAAATGATCGTTATACTATATACTATATATATACTCTTTAAATGGCTGTAACTCAAAAACTATTTAAGATATCGATTTAAAATTTTGGCATGTTATTTTTAAAGGTATAACTTATCGAAATATGGAAAAATTTACAATTCGATTTTTTGAAAATTTCACACTAGTTGTGCCCCTTAATGATTGCAAATAGCAGAAATTCTATTCAATAAGAATATTAACTATAATAAGTACCGAGCGACCGAGAGGTAACGAGGAGTACGCGCTACTAGAGGAGAACGTACAGAAAAACAGATGGCAGACTTGAAGGCCGGTGCTTGACCTGTTCCGATATAATTGAGTGGGTGCCATACCTGGAAAAGGCGCTGAAATCACCATGTATATAATCGATAATTAAGCCGATATCAGAAAATTCTTAGCTTGAATACTTTCATTTGTTAATAGAAAATAACGATAGGCTATTTGCCACGAATGGATTGATAGAACGATATGCCATAGTATATAAAACAATCCGGGAAAAGGTATGCTATGTAATAGAACAATGATTGAATACTGGTAAGTAATAAACTTGTGGACCTGAATTATTTATTCACGGTTTAAAAAGCATTTGGCATATACAAGAAAGATTATTAGTGCTGAATAATTTAAAATACTTAATATATAATAAAAATGGATACTAACAGGGCCGGTCCTACCTTGCATGCGATGCATGCGAAAAATGCGGGCGCAGGCCTTAGAGGGCGCTAAAACGAGCTTCGGAAATAAAATTTATAATATATCATTTATTTTTTTTAATACAAAATCAAGAATACTTAATAGTTTATAATAACCTATCTAACTAGTTGTTGAAACAGAACTTGTTAAAAAAAAAAAAATTACAAATTAAAACAGAAAAAATGGAGAATTGGGAGTCAGTGCTTAGAAAATGGCTTATTTATTCCGAGAAATTGAATTGTAACTTTTGTTTTTATAGCAAAAGTTTCGAATCTGATGAACTTTGAATTTTGAAGCCATGTAAATGAAGAAAATATGAAAAAATGGAAGCAAAATTTACTCTACGGAATAAAAATCTTAGAGCTTTTATTATGCATAGTGGTGTTCATACTCTAAATTTGATTATTAACTATGCTAGAAAAAAATTGCATGAGCTATTAACTTATTAACTATGCGGATTCCGTGAGCTGAGTTAAACTCCAACTCGATTCAGGAAAGAATAGTGTAAGAGATTTCCCATTGCCATTTCACACCGCAGTGCTAGAAACGGGCTATTTTCAATTAGAAACATATTTTTCATCTGTAATTTCCAGTGAATATGGATATAGCTAAAAACGAAGTCTAATAACCGGGTATAGCATCAATAAAAAATAATAATTTCTTTTAAGAATTGATTTACATCCATACTTTTCAGCTATAATCCTAGCTTTCATTCAATGAAAACTAAAAATAAAATGTAAAAACTAAAACAATTGAATTAAATAACTTATAAAGAGTGAGAAGTACTTACAATTTGTTGATCTTAGTGTTAAAAACAGAAAATTCAATAATCCATGGTATCAGGATACTACACTAAGTAATATAAATATTAAAATGTTCATCGCCATGTCAGTCATATGTGTCTGACGCTAAGAAGTTCTACATGAGTCATGTCAGACAAAAGCAAAAAAAAAAGCTTTAATATAGGACCATGCCAGTCATATATGGTGACAAAAAATAGTGTTTATGAACAAGGAATTTTTTGAAAAGATTTTTTATTTCCTTTATACATTGAGTTTTCTTGATACATTTTTAACTAAATTTTCTAATGAAGTTACCATGGCCAAGTGAAAATATTTCTGATATCGTCGTGATCAGCGTGTTAAATGGATGACTTTGTTTTCATTATTTATAATTCTGTGAGAAAAATGTAACAAATCAAGAAAAAAAGCTTAAATGCATATGTCTAATAAATCATAATCATAATTTTTGAAATTTGAAGTGTTATGACTTCATCAAATAATCTCCATCTGCTAAAGTTAACCTTTTAATTTCTTTTCAAATATCTTTTATTATTTTATCTTATTCTATGTAAATAAATAATATTATTACATTCTGTATTATGTAATTTTGTATTAAGTGCATTATTAATTTTATTATACGAGATTGCAATTTATCCATATTGTATAATAATTGTTATCCATAATATAAAATAATTGTATTTTTAAGTCCTCTTGGAAAATCTGTGGGCTATATATTTAAAAATATTTATAATATAGAATAGATGCATAATAATAAAATAAAATATATTCTGTCAGAAAAATGTAGCAAATCAAGAAAAAAACTCATATTTCTTTGTCTAATAAAACATAATCATTTGTGCGTTATCAATAGTTAAATTTATGCGTATAAATGATAACAAATTCATATTCTAATTTAACATTTAACGCAACAAAACGGCATTTAAGAAATCAGATAGTAATTATAATTACCATAACACAATAAATTATATTATTGCATGATTATAGTTCCCGATTTGCATGTAATTATTAAAGAAAATGCATTGATATATTTTTAATCAAACTAATGAGGATCAGATAAGAATATACTTGCTCCATGGATTGGATAAATAATTTAAAAAATGTAATCATTCTATGGATCAATATATAATCCAACATCTTAAAATAGTTCCCGTTAAATCTATACTAATAAGCAATTAAATGTTTTAGAATATATAAAGATTTGCCAATAATTCTTATAATTTAGTTGTGTTTTGTATTTTTCCGATCTTGTTTTCGAGATCAAATATATTATCATGCAGTCTGAAATTTCACTGTAAACAAATCCTGTACCGGATGGTCATAAAGTTGTCAAGCAACGAGAGCTTTGTTGTGCAAAAATAAAAATAAGCTTAAAGAACCATTAAAATGTGATTTAAAACAATACTTTGGGAATTGAGAATATGTATATTATTTTTTAGTACTTGCTCATTTAATGAAGTTCATACTTTTTGTTGACAAACAGGAAAAATAAAGATGATTGAGAAACAACTTGAATTACCAAATTTTGCAGATCTTAAGGTAGAGTGAAGTAATAAAATTTGCTGTTAGATAGATAGATATATTTCAAATATAGTTAATAACTTTATTTAAAATATATATTGTATCTATCTAACAGCAACATAAATTTTATTAGTTCACTTTACCCATATAGCTTAAGATCTGCAAAATAGGGTAATTCAAGTTGTTTGTCAGTTTGTTATAAAAATTTATGTACTCATCATTACAGTTAAAAACTGTTAACTCTAATATAGGTAGTATAATGTGTTATTTTTGTAATATTGAATACAGACCGTACATCTCTATCAAGAATTTCTTTATATATATCCAAATAAATCTTATCAAATGCTCACGATATCGAATAACAAACTTCTCAGAAAAACCAGTTTTTACTAGGATTATAAAAGCATGAACTAAATGCATTCTAAAATACAAAAGATTTCTTAAATTTCAGCTGGTATTCTTAATAAAGAACGTAGAAGAAACTTTAATGAAAAAATATATTATACAAAAGCTATGGCTCTACCCTCGTCAAGAAGTCCAAAAAGTAACACAAAACCTGCCTCAAGTCCAGGTCAAAAACTCGAAATACGGGGTCTCTTAAGGGTCTCTTTCGAAGCACAACCATTTTTAAAGAACCGTGACTTTTGGCAATAGAAAACTACCTGCTTTTCTCAATAGGACGTATATTTTAAAACGTTTTCTACTTTTGTAGATCGTCCATATTAAAACCAAAAAAAGATAGAAAATAATATTATATATAAGTTTTGTATGTACATACACTTAAAAATTGTCTGTGTTTTTTAATACTATTATATAAAAAAAGAAGGTATCTGTATTTCAGATCAATTGATAGAATCGAAATCAATGTTAATATGGTTCTTATATAAAATGTGTGTAAATGCACTCATAAGATCTAAAGCAATAACTTATATAGGGCGTATATTTTAAAACGTTTTCTACTTTTGTAGATCGTCCACATTAAAACCACAAAATGCAAAAGCAAAAGATATATTATTTGGCTTTTTATTAGAGCCGTCATTTATAGATGGAAAATAATATTATATATAAGTTTTGTATGTACATGAACACATACACTTAAAAATTGTCTGTGATTTTTAATATTATTATATATAAAAAGGATGGAAACTGTATTTCAGATCTATTGATAGAATCGAAATCAATGTTAATATGGTTCTTATATAAAATGTGTGTAAATGCACTCATAAGATCTAAAGCAATAACTTATATAGGGCGTATATTTTAAAACGTTTTCTACTTTTGTAAATCGTCCATATTAAAACCACAAAAATGCAAGAGCAAAAGATATATTATTTGGCTTTTTATTAGAGCCGTCACTTATAGATAGAAAATAATATTATATGTAAGTTTTGTACGTACATAAACACATACGCATACACTAAAAATTGTCTGTGATTTTGAATATTATATCAAGAAGGAAGGAATCTGTATTTCAAATCAATTGATAGAATCGAAATCAATGTAAACATGGTTCAAAATAAGGTTGTCAAATATCTCCCTTCCGCCTTTTTGTATTGTAAACCAAGAGCAAAAAAGCGGAAGGGAGATATTTGACAACCTAATATATGGAATGTATGGAAAGATCTAAGGCAATAACTTCAGAAATGATAAATATTGGGTTATTTTCAATACAAATTCAATCTTAAACTGTATTGAATTAAATTAACATACATGGTAAGTTCATACAAATGACAAACATAAAAAATCATTTATACATTAATCATGTATCATGTAATTAGGCAAAGGAACGATCACGTGTTATGTAAATATCGATTTATACGCAAAATTACTACGCATTTCCACGAAGTCCTTGATCTGTTTAGAGTATTTTTAATCTCATTGATTTCATATATAAAGATTCGAATATCCTGGTATTTATAAATTATAGTATTTCAAACGCCAAACTTAGTAATCATTTGTTATTGCAAAAACTAAGCTCAAGTGACAGATATGTGACATTAATGACATCAATAGCATTAATGTCAAATTGAAAACTGTCGCTTACAAA
>NW_020537324.1:16881351-17003723 GCF_003426905.1 Ctenocephalides felis | reverse complement strand
TAAAGAAAACACCATCCAAGGAAAATTTGAAGATTTTCACAAATGTAAATACAATTAAATTAAAACACATATTTAAAATTCTTGAATTAATAAATATTTTACTTTTAGTTAATGACTGATAGATTTTTTGCTCATGGGGTCAGACGATCCATACATCATCACAGAGGTTCAAAATATGTTTATAAATTTGCTGTTGATTCACCCACAAATAATTTACACAGAATTAAATATTGTGGCAAAGAAGTTACAGGTGATGATAAATACATTAATATTTACCAACCTATTTTAATTATCGTTTCAAAAATGTGCTCTTTTTTATGCTTTTATAGGAACTTGCCACGCTGATGAAGTATCTTATATATTTAATTCTTCATCCAGCCAAAGATACGAAGAAGGAACTGTCGAACAAAAAACTATTAACTTAATAACAGATTTATTATCAAAATTTGCACAAAATAAAAGTAAAGCACCGCAATGGTCCAAATTATGGCCTGAATGGGCTGAAAACCAAGAGCATGTTTTACACATATCAAATGGTGGCCTAGAAGTCATTGATGGTTTATTCAAAGAGCGAATGAAATTTTGGAATGAATTGTATAAAAATGCGTCTTCTACTATATAATTATATTTATAATTATTTTTGTGCTTCATCATTATGCCATTTATACCTACTTAAGACTATGCTATATTTTATCTTGCTGTATATGATAATTTGTTTTTAGTTTTAATTTTGCAATTCATCAATAATTGATAAATTGGCTGGTCCAATATGATGAATGTTAATTTAGTACAAATTAAATAAAAATTATACCATCACAGTACTAAAGTATTAATCAATCTTTGTAAATAATAAGACCAGTAGCTTTACGAGATTAAGCTATACATAATAGCTATTTAGATATATTATATATACAATTTTTATAATATATACAATTTTTATCTTATCTTTGGAATATTATCTTTGGCAATATGAATACAATGTACTCATTTTGCACGAGTAAAGGCGTTTAAACCAAATTAAATCTAGAGTACTCAAATATAAAAATTCACATTATTATTATAGAATAATGTGAATAGTATTAAATAGTAATAGAATTTCTGTATTGGATATATGCTCCAAAAAAAATAATTTCTTATATAAGATATATTTCTAAAAAGAAATTAAAAAAACTTTTGAGAGTTTGCCCACTATCCAATGTGTTTTTTTCTAAATCAAGCTAGTGAATAAATTTTAAAATTATATAACACATTTTGTAGATAAAGAAATTTTTGTAGTATCATATGGTCTTAATAATTATTTACACCAAGCTTTCTTATGTAATCAATAGCCGTTTATTTATTTTTTAAAATATATGATTGATTGATAATGTTTTGATTTTGAAATTCGCGCTCTTGGTTTTATCTCGGACATGATGGCGGACATCTTTGTCACTATCTGTCATGTGTGTGAAAATCCTAGTCAATAATAGTGAAAATGGTAATAAATAGTTTTTTGATTTTTTTTTAGAGTAATCTAACATATAAATCATGTCTATCTTCAATTCTATACAACTAATTCTACTTATTTTCTTACAGTTCATTTTTTATGTTTGATATAAACATATTCTTATAAAATTATTTTATGTTGACAATTTTAAAGTAAGAATTGTTTTAATTCAAATGTTGACTTCAGGATTTCTTCGGAGAGAGGAAGATATCTTGTTAAAAGGCCTCAAAGCTACATTACTAAAAAAAAATCTGGGGGTAAGATTTCATAAAAACTGCTTAAAACCATATTACATGATTACAAACAATGTGAAGTTTTTTGTATAAATATTTGTTTTGCAGAAAGTGAAAAGCATACTTGCAATTTGTGGAAAATTTATTTTGTAAACTTTTGCTTTTTATGATATTATTCATTTTAAATTTATTATAATTATTATATAAGTTAGAAGTTGCCACTCTTAGTAAGTGGCTAAGTACTGATACTTTTATGCTTGCGTTTGTGAATCTGTTTGTTTTTTTTATTTTGTTGTCATACATATTACAAAATTGTTACCAAGCAAGTATTTCAGTTTTTTTTTCGACAATATGAACTCAATACATTATAGTTGGAATCTTATTTTCTAGCACAATGCAGAAGCTCTGTCTGGATTCATTTATTGTAGTGATGAATGTATCATCAAATGATTTCATGATAATAGAAATTCAGAATAATTTTATGATGTCATTTGTGAAAAAAAATACTGGCATTATCAAAGTTATGAATGCATTAAATTCATAATGATTTGGAATTTTTATTAACAAGGATTTATAGTAAGCAAATCCACTAATTCTAAAAGAGGAATGCATTTACATAGTATTATAATATTCTGGCTTGTTCAATTATCAGTTTTTTCTGGTTCTGATATGCCCAGGAATAAAAGATCTGTGTTTGTATTGAAATCAAATATCACAAAGTCATCTACTAATTCTACTATATCATGGCCAAAAGTTGAAAATCCCTCAAATAAGCCTAGATTTTTAAGTACTCTCAACACAAACTTGAATTTTGATGCAAGTGATTACCAATGTTCTTCTAATACATCTCACAGTTGTTCTCATAAAACAGCAAGTCATAAGACCAAAATTCTGAATGAATTTCGTAGAATATTGAATCAAAATTTGTTATCATCTTCCGTTCAATCGGATGATTTTTCAGCTAATCCTTATAATGTCAATCATGAAATAGATTTAAAAAATTATTTAAATCAGACAAAAAGTCAGTTGATCTGTGCTTTAAAAGAGGTTGCAATTGATACCATTATTCCAAAAGATATTCCTTCAGACAAATTGAATATACATAAATGGGTGCCCAAAAACAATATATTTGAGACAAAAACTTTTAATACTTGCGCCATAGTTGCAAGTGCAGGATCATTAATTGGATCAGGCTTAGGCAATTTCATAGGTATAGTTATCCATTTTATTATAAATTTTCATATTAAATTGTTTGTATTTAAACTATTTAAACATAGATGTAAATTTTTAGTTTAATCAGTTGAATACTTTATATAACATTAGTAATATTACAAATAGATTCACATTACTTAGATTCTGGAATTTAGTGTCTTTAAAGTGCAGTTCATTTGTCTTTAAAGCAGGGAAACATTGAAATCACATGTAATTTATTTCTTTTAGATGACCATGAAGTAGTTTTGCGATTCAATCATGCACCAGTTACCGGTTATGAGAGAGATGTGGGAAGAAAGACCACATTCAGAATTTTAAATTCACAGGTATTTTTATATTCATAATATTCAAAGTATTTTAATATTGAAATTTTATATAATATTAATGAAACCAATGCTTAACTTGTAGTAGTGTTTATGTACATATATAAGTACTATATAATATTATAGTATATTATGTGCGTACATACTAGTTCTCTTAAATATTGTTAAAGTTATGTTTATTGTGTATTTATATATTATATATATATATATATATTAGGGTGGTCCTTAAAATGGTCATTTTCGAATTTCCTTGCTCCCAGGGGCTCAAATGGTTCCAAATAGATAAAAAACAATTCTCTGAAAGTTTTAGCTCTTAATATTAACGTTTAGATAGAGCGCAATTAAATCAAAGTTTTGTATGGAAATAGGATGGCAAAATTTTCAAAAATTTTAAAAATGTTTTTTAGATGTAACTTAGCGAACAAATGAATGAATAAAGCTCATTCATTTGTCGTTAAGTTATACCTAAAACATTTTTTTTTAATTTTCAAAATTTTTTCCATGCTCTTTCCATACAAACTTTGATTGAATTGCGCTCTATCTAAACGTTAATATTAAGAGCTAAAACTTTCAGAGAATTGTTTTTTATCAATTTCGAACCATTTGAGCCCCTGGGAGCAAGGAAATTCGAAAATGACCATTTTAAGGACCACCCTAATATATATATATATATATATATATATATATATATATATATATACATTAAGAATTAAATCATTTTCTAAATTAATATTTCTTGATATAGTAGTATTGTGTTTAATAAATAATATGTTTATAAAATACATAATGAAATGTTATTACATTATTCTAAAATACTGCAATTTTAAATAAAATGAAAAAAATAGCTTCTCTTTGGGTATTTTGATAATTAACTTCCCGTAGGGCAAGTTATAGTAATCGCAAAAAAATCGAAAATGAAAATGTTTATATATCTTTACGTTTCAGAGGTTTCTGAACATTTTGGCATACCTTAGAAAAAATGGATGTATGTGTGTGTGTGTGTGTGTGTGTGTGTATGTATGTATGTATGTATGTATGTATGTATGTATGTATGTATGTATGTGCGTGTGTGTATGTATGTGCGGATACAAATTTTCGTCGACGATTTCGGGAACACGGATCAACCGATTTGAATAATTCAAAAAACATTCGATTCGTATTAATAAGGAGACGTGCTGATTAGTTTTTGGCGAAAGCAGGTCTAGCCGTTCCAAAGATACGGGCAAAAAGTGCCGAAACGGTAACTCAGTTTTTAAGAGAACGGAGCGTCCGATTTGAATATTTTAAAAAACATTTTACTTGTATTGACAAGATAAAGAATTGATCAAATTTTCATGAAGGCAGGTCTAACGGTTTCGGAGATCTGATGAAAAAAGTAAAAAAAAATGCCATTTGGCGGTCAAAAATGATCATTAGACATATGCACATCAAATTATCAAATATTTTATAGAGATTTTAACAATAAGTATAAATTTTTTTTACATTTCTATGGGTTCCGTACCAATGTTTACGCGTTAGACGGCGACGCGGCGCTTACGGGCTTTGATATTTCGTCTTTATGCAGTTAAAGCAGTACGATTGCTCTGAAAAAAAGTTTAGATCTTCCAAAATATGTCAAAATAAAATAAAACATTTTTTTTTTAAAAAAAAAAATTAAAAAAATTTTTTTTTTCAAAAAAAGTAATTTTTTTGTCCAATATATAGTTTCTCAAAAATCTTATTTTTTCAAAGTAAATTTTTTTCAAAAATCTTAATCGTTTTTAAAAAAAAAATTTTGGTACGGGAAGTTCCAGCAATTTGCCTTAAGGCACGATGCCTTAATTGCCTTAAGACAGAATTCCACTTACAGCTAGTTTTATTTAAGAATGTAAACTTATTATAGATAGCTAGGTGGACAGTTGCAATATTATTTGGTCTGAAGGCATTTTTATTCCAAGGTGATGACTCAGGAGCGCTATTCATTTGTTAATTCCTCTCTATATCGAGGGCAAATGGTTTTATTGGGATGGGACCCATCTCCCATGGGATCAACTCTTGCACATTGGTTTGCCAAACCGGAGCATGACCTGTTTTCAGCATATGAAAATTACATGAGGTACAGCGATAATGAAAGGGCAAATGAACACCCAACTAGCTACTATAACTTTTTTTTGCTGAATCCATCTTCTTTATGGAATTTGTGGAAGTTTTTACAAAGACGAGTACAAAAACCATTGCCTAAACATCCACCAACGTCAGGATTTCTTGGTAAGTAATTTGATCATATTTATTAACATAGTTTTTGAGGTTTATTTTCTATCTTGTCATATATAATGCTTTAAATATAGTTATATAAAACAAGTATCTACAAAAAACTAGTAGAATTTAAAAAAAATAATGGTATGAATTCTTTAGGAATTGCATTGCTTATTCAAAGGTGTCATCTATTACATGTATTTGAGTACATACCATCAACTAGATTGTCTGCACGTTGTCATTATTTTGATGAACGAACAAATCCAGCATGTACATTTGGATCCTGGCATCCTCTTGCTGCTGAAAAATTTATTGCCTGGAGTATGAATGTTGCCGATGATTATACTGTTTTCCAGAAAGGTTATATAGAGTTGAATTCTGATGTAAAATGTTGAAGCACAAGTGAGATCAATTCAATAATACAATAAATCAAATACAATACATTGTCAAGAAACGCAAATATTAAAATTGATTGAATTATCTAAATTAAATTATGTTTAATTAATCTTATTTAGAATTATCAACATTTGCATCGTTTTTAGTTGTTCTTTAAATTATTACTGCATAAAAAAAAATATATTTATTTATATCAAATATTCAATTGTGAACTTTATTTATGAACTGATATTAAAATCAATCCAACAACATTAATAATTTAATATACCCAAATTTTCATAACAAACTACATGTCTATATTTTTTAGGATACACAAAAATATGCTATTCATAGGATAGGTGATAAAAATTCTATAAGATCGATCATTTATATCTACAGTGAAATTTAAATCAAAGAACATAATGATCATTCATTTACATTAAACAAATTGTGATTTATTTATTGTGATGTGATTTAAATATTAATGATTATTCATGATTAATTAATCTAATTAATTAATTTATTAAATATGAAGATCATTTATATGATTTTCTTGTGATGTGATTAAGGAGTGCCCAAATAATTTCTAAGATTCTATATTATGATATTAATAACACGTTAAATTAAAAGTGTATGTCAATTTTGCTAAAATAGATGTAGGAGTTTTCAGATATTTCAATTTTTGTTTGATTTGAAAATATCAATTTGAAACTATAGTTTCTACATATATGTATTTTTATGTAGTAGATGGTTCTTTTTTGCTTTTTGGCTCTTGTAACTGTACGTTTCCCTAGAAAAAGATTTCGTTAAAACTAAAAACAATGTTACCACCCTGTAAATATTTAGGTTTTACTTGATGTTTAAGTTTTGTTGTAAAGATTATTAAAATAAATGAACAGTCTGTGCTGAGCCTTGGTTGGACAAGTATCTTTACCAAAATTTAACTAATTTTCAAATCATAAGTGATAGACTTAAGCTTGAGTGTTTTTTTCCATGAAGATGTGATTAAGTAAGTACCAAATAATGTTTTATATTTTAAATTCTAGGCCAAGTGGTTTATGTCTATGTATTCATAAACATTTTGGACATTCTAAATAAATATATTTTCAACAATATAATTTATTTTATGCGCGCATTGCAATATTTATGAAATCCAAAACAATTTTTTGTACGTTAATTTGTCACTTTAATCATTATAATTAAATTTTAAAAGGTTAGACATTTTATATGTCAAACTTGTTCACAGTTATTTCCATCTTATGAACCTCAGTACTGAATAAGTTTATTTTCAAATGTGTTTTTAAATTCATTGAATAAATGTCCAATAATTAATTGAAACAGCTCCGATCTTTTTTGTTTTTTGATAATGAAAATCAGAAAGAAATATTTTTTTATTGTCTAAAAAAAATGTGTGTTGTTTATACAGGGAAATAAGTTTACGAGCGGTTTTGATTGAAATAAATTATTTGTGTATACAATTTCGTGTTGAGAAGAGTTTTTATAAGCACCGTTATTATTAATAATTATTTACATCATAAATAAGTCAAAAAATATATATGCTCTTTGTAAGAAATGTTTTTTTTTTTTTTAAATCATAATAAGTGACATTTCAAATTAAATTAATTAACTAGTGGCGTATGGCATTGTGCCAGGCAAATTGCTGGAAATTCCCGTACCAAAAATTAAATAATTAAAAAAAAGGTTAATATGTTTTAAACTTTGAAAAAATTATATTTTTGAAAGTTTTTTACTAGATCTCCGAAACCGCTAGACCTGCCTTCTCAAAAATTTAATCAGTTCTTCATCTTGTCAATACAAGTGAAATGTTTTTTGAATTATTGAAATCGAACGCTATTTTATACGTCTATATATCATAACTTTCTTAATATTAAACGAAAGTGGTTTAAAAATTATATAAAATTTAAATTTACTATTTAAAAATTACATAAATTGGCCTAATGTACATTAATTTAGGAAATTTGAATGCAATTAAATTATCTATAGACTATTTTAACCTTTGAGTTCTTTCTAAAGCAACTGGTTCTACTCTAAAATTGCAAAAATGTACACTCAACATTTAAAGTATGCCGAGTTGCTTGAGGATTTCTGCAAGTAAATATAATAGATAATTTAATTTTTTTTAGCTCGGTTTAAATGTTTCACTATCCTTTAACATATGGGCCTTCAAACCATTTGATCAAATGATCAAATGGCTTTATGTTTTTTTTAACATTCGAATGTTAAAAAAAACATAAAGCTGTATGATTAAATTTGCTAATATGATTTATTTCATAATAATTATGATAATTATTTTATTTCATCATTATAATTTTTTACATACTTTCGTAATTTTTGAGATATTGCAAAAACCATATGGTTTTGTAAAATTTCGAAAATATCCATTTTCCTTAAAATTGCGATTTTGTTTTTGAAAAATATGTGTCCTAAAGCAGACGTACAGACAGCTTACATCAAACTCATCATATTAAAGTAAATTCTATATGGAATGCGATTAACATTAATTTTCGTTGAAATAGCACTTTTTACTGAACATTATTACATAGCGCATATATATTTATAACTACAATTAGTAATACCAATATTTATTAATAATTCATTACAATAACAACGGTTATATTAACTATTCTTTTCGCGAAAATTACAACGGAACAACCCAAAAACTTATTTTCTTATATAAACATACGTTTCTGATTTTGAATAATATTAAAACTTTTATTAGTAAATAACTATAATTTTATTTAAAATGTATATCCTCAGAATAAATTTTTATTCTTATTGCAGGTGCTTATAACTTATAAGAAAGTCTTACAAGGAACCTTAAAACCTGGCTCTCCCTAATAGCGGAGAAAAAATATAATCAAGAACTCATTAGACAATGTTTTTTTGGTGAGCTTTCAGGGCAAAATAACGAAATCTTTAGTTGCAACATTTAAATTTCATAAAAAAATGTTTTATTGCATTTTCCAAAATGTTAGACTTTCGAGTTTGTTTCGCAAATTTTAGAACGTTTTGACTGGTTTCGATAGATTTTAGGGCGCTGATTTCGAAAATTCTATCCGTTTTTGGATAAACTCCGATAAACTTTGGTTGCAACATTGAGTGTTTTTTATCAAATAGCGAGTTTTTTTCGCGATTTTTAAAATGTTTTCACTGCTTTTAATAAATTTTGGGACGCTGATTTCGAAAATGCTCAGTTTTTAAATAAATGTACATACCTCTGCGTAAAATCGAAGTCTTGGGTTGCAACATCGATTTTTTTTTTCAAAAAATTGAGTTTTTTTCACCATTTTTTAAATGTTTCGACTGGTTTCGATAGATTTTGGGGCGCTGATTATGAAAATGCTTTCGCTTTTTTAGATAAACTTCGATACATGAGCAGAATATTTAAATCTTTGGGTTCAACCTCGAAATTTTACTAATAAAATGAACATTTTTTCGCGATTTTCAAAATGTTTTGATTGTTTTTGATAGATTTTGAATCGCTGAATTCGAAAATGTAATCTATTTTTTGAGAAATCTACATACCTTTGCGAAAAATCGAAATCTTTGTTCGCAAAATCAAAATTTTACTAATGAAATGAACATTTTTTTTCGCGATTTTTCAAATCTTTTGGCCGATTCTGATAGTTTTCGAGTCGCTGATTCCGAATATGAAATTAGTTTTTGGAAAAAATAATCCTTCTACCCTCACTACCAACTTGAAGTTTGAAAAATTGCCAACTTTGAAGCTGATTTTAACTATGAAGACGATGATGAATTTGTATTTTTGTTGGTTTGGTATAAAGATTGTACTTTTGTCTACCAATACATTCATTAAAATTATCAATTTCATTCATTAAGGGCCTTAAAATTGCATTTGAAAGTCACGATTTTGGCCAATTTTGGCTGCCCCTGAAAAACCGGTTTTGTATGGGAAAAATAGTAAAAGTTGTAAAATTTTAAATTACACCAAAGTAGGTTTGGTTTACTGCTATTCAGGCGTAAATATGAATTTATTAAAAATTATCCTCCTTCTACTATTTCTTATCTTTATATATATATATATATATATAATATATATATATATATATATATATATATATATATATATATATATATATATACACATTTATATTTATATATATGCACATATATATTATGTCGATTTTTGTAATACTGACACTCAATAAATTTAATTATTTATCTACATGTCTTATTCATTCACACAGTTAGAAAAATTATTGGTTCCAAATTTTTTTTCAGATAAATGGGGTTTGAACTGGCGAACCTCGAATTGTTATTCTGGCCTAAACCGTAACTTAACAACCACGGCCATTCGCACATTTGGAATACCACATTTTTTGGAAACTTATATCTTTCATTTCAGAAATAAGACTTTATATTTTACAAATAGAAAACAGTTCTATATAACTAATTAGCCGAGATCGTTAAGTTACCGCTACAGTTGCTCAACGTTTCTCGGTTCAAATCCCGAAGTTGCTTGAAAAATCGATTGTACAGTTTTTCATAATTATCAAATATTAGTTCAAAATATTAAATTCAGGTGGCGCATTTCGACCTTGACACTTAGAATATTTCTGAAAAACAAAAAACTCAAGTTCCGCACTTGACTGTAAGAGAAGGTAGTGGAAGAACTGGGGAAAGAGAGGGGTAGAGGCAGATGATGAATAAGAGAGATGGTATGATACATTATTCTTTATTAAAATTCAATATTAATACAATATGAGAATAAAAATAACTTTTATCATCAATAACTTAAATAGCCGAGCGGTTTAAGTGACCGCATACTGGGTGAAATCACTCTGGAGGCACAAGGTGAGCAGGATCGAATCCAACTGAAGGCGACGACGAGCAACTCTGAAGCAGAAAAAATGGAGCAGTGCTGGTGAATGGCTGTTGGCAGGCGCAAAAGGGTCCTGAAACAAACACACCAAGTGATGGTCAACCTGAGGTCCATGATGCGAGAGGTTACACGCAGAGAGACACATTGCGGAAGATGCATGCCGAGCCCAAAAATCTACCCAAAAACCACAACATGCGAAAAAAACAACACCAAAAAAGGAAAAAAATGTAAAAAAAGCGAAAAAAAAGAAAAAAAGGGGGAAGAGGGGAGGAGGAGGAGGAAGGAGAGGGTGGAGAGCCTAAAAAAAAACCCCTTAAGTCCCAGATCAATTTTTCTCTTTTCTGTTCAGCGTTGAAACTTTTTTATGTTTTTTAGTGTTCCCTCACACCAATTCCCAAAGTCAACACTCGAATGAAATCAAGTCCACGTTGAAATTTTCACAACGAGAAAAAATTACTGGGACTTAGTTAAAATATTTAACTTTGTCCCAATAAAATTTTCTCGTTGTGAAATATTCAATGTGAGCCTCATTCATTCGAATGTTGGCTTTGGGATAATACAGCATGCATAAATAACTCGTCTGTCTTAATTGAAAAGGTTTCAGAAAATTTGGACTTAGAAAAAAAAATTATCTGAAATAACTTAGAAAAAAAAAAAATTATTCGAAAGAATTATAATCAGAAAATTTGGATTTAAAAAAAAAATTATTTGAAAGAATTATTTAATTAATCGATGAAATGAAATGATATTGATCGAATTAAAAAATTTGGACTTAAAAAAAAAATTCGAAAAAATTATTTAATTAATTGATGAAATGAAATGAAATTAATCGAATCAAAATTGTTTATACGACTTGATAAAACATGTGAAACCTTTACAATTAATCGAGACAAGAAAACAAATATAGCTGACTTGAATAATATACAAATTATTAGAAAAAGCCATAAAAGAAATTCAATAAAACTTGTAAAATGAAATAATGAAAAATGTTCGAAAACTTGAACATTAAAAACTTCAAAACTGTTTAAAGCTGATTGTTATCCTTTAGAAATTGAGTTAACTAATTTTTACAACTTCAATCGAATAATAAACTTGTGAACAAAATTATGTTTTGTCTAATCATTCAAGTCAACTCTTTGAAATTTTGATTGCATGTCTTGATCAAAATTGTTTTTAGTAATAAAAGAATAAAAATCTATCATTTAGCTTTGCAGTAATATAATTGAATAAATTTAAAATGAAACTACAGTAAAAGACTTTCAAAAGCTGCATTTAATTAACAATTTGGCAAGTCGTATTAAATATTTAAAATAATTTGATCAAAACCAACAATCGTGTTATCCATAAATAAGAATGTACATGCAGTCAATATCGCTACAGGGAAAACACATGATTCTTGATACTAAAAATGTAATTTAAAAAATTATTTCCGTAGAATAATGTACAAGAGGTGTTACAAAAAAAAAGAGATTTTTGTAACAAAGTAAATGTGTAATTTGTAATTTGTAGCAAAATACCATCAATTTAGAAGTTACTTCAGGAAGAATGCAAGGGCCTATTCAACTAACAAGTAATCGAAACATATAAAAAGCTGTATTGGTTAACTAATAATTTGGTAACAAAAATTTAATATTTAAGAGTTTTGAATTCCACACAAAATAGTGTTATTTATAGAATTGAAAAAAATTTAATTGACTATTTATTGAATTGTAATAATATAAATAAAAAAAACAGAATCAAAATGTTTTCCCCATAGCAAATTAGATAAGAACATAGTCTTTTACACATATGTCTGCTAAATTAATTTAAAATCTTTTATTTGCATAATAGTTATAGATGAATAAACAAAAAATAAATTGTATTTTATGCATTAAAAATTATTAACGTATACATTATTAAAAAATGATATTGACTCAAATATTATAATATTAACATTACCTTCAGCAGATATATGTATATGTATATAACTATATTAATAATGCACGAGCCAGAAAATATTTTACAAAAATATATAGAGATTCCTTTATAAATGATATCGGATAAGAAAGGGACAAGTTCTTAAAGCATCTTCGAATTAATTTTCAATTAATATGAAAAACAAGCATAAAATATATTATTATTCCTTTATAAATGATATCGGATAAGAAAGGGACAAGTTCTTAAAGCATCTTCGAATTAATTTCAATTAATATGAAAAACAAGCATAAAATATATTATTATTGAGAAATATTATTATTGCAAGCATCCATGTAATAAAAACTCCATCATTAATTGTCATCACAATATTGAGTCGAAATAAAGATTTTCCAAATGATTTGCCCTTTAATATATATATATATATATATATATATATATATATATATATATATATATATATATATATATATATATATATATATATGTATATATATATATATATATATATATATATATATATATAAGCTAAATATTGAATATTTAAAACATAATAAGTGCAGAAGGTGTAGTGCGAAAAATGCCAGTATATAATTCCATAAATATATTCTTTGACTCGCTCTGTATAAAACATGCTTTGCACTTACATTGTTAGAAATCCTCTGCAGCAGTCAGCATAATTAATAAATACATAAATCACCTCTGGAGCATCTGAACTAGATACGGGATCACTACTTTAAAACCACTACATAACTTCGTCTTTTACAAGTCATGTTACAATTGTCCGAGTAAAGTCTTTACAAAACATACAAGACACAACTTACATTAGAGACTTTGGTGAACTTAAAATAGATAATAACTAGATGATGTGGAAATGCGCTAGCATAACCTACAAAAGCATACACATTCATATAAAAAATATACATTTTCTAATTGCATATACATATAAAGGTAAAGGATACATTAGCACTGCAAATAAAATGTTTAATTATAATATTGATTCAAAATGGGGGCCCTGAAAAAGCACTTCCACATCCATCTTTTAGCATTTTACGATATATTTTTTATATCAGATTGATCTACAGATAATTAATTAAACGATTTGATGCACAATTTAATTAAAATTAATCAAGGATTTAATTAAAAACTCGTAATTAACGGGAGCACGTGTTCATTAACCAAAATCTCTTTTGACATTTGACGTGATTGAATTGAAGGTAGCAAAATGACCGCAATACAATCTTGTACAATTTAAAGCGCGAAATTCAAACAGAAAATTTAATCTGCGATAATTATAAAGCATTGTTATATAAAGTATATTGTTTAAAGTGTATAAATTTGTTTGAAAATATAAAATTCTTCAGTTAAAATTACTTTATGATATTATTTTAGCTAATTAATAAATATTGGATTTGAATTTTATACTTAATGCAAGCTGAAAATGATATAAATTATATACCATAAAATTTATAATTACAATTACAAATAACTATTATAATAATTAGACTCAAATACATTCATAATATAATTTTAATTTACATATATATCTATAAACTATAAAATAAATATGGATATCAGGTAAACTGTACTTCCCAGTTGAAAATATTTAAACTTTTATTTCAGAAATTCAATTTTTCATTGAAAATAATAATATTTGATTAAGAGACATCTTACAATTCCACAGTAAGTGCAATCTACTGTGGCTGCATTCATAGATAAAAGAAGAGTATGTGCATTAATTACAAAAAGAAGAGTGGCTGCATTAATTACAAACAGGTACGTTTCGAATTTTAATCGATTTGTAAATTTTAATTTCAATTTTAAAAATCCATGGACTCCTATCCGTGCTTTTTTTAGTTTTAAAACTCAATAAGAGAAGGACATATATAGTATAAGGCGATATATAAATGTATATTGATATTCCTTTAAAACCGGGACCATAATTATATATAATTGCGTATAAAGGAATCCAATAGGAATCCACTAAGATTCCTTAGTTCGTAAGACGATTGCATGCAGCGCCTCTATGCAAAATCGTTCCCAGCTCGTTGAGAACTACGTAGTGACTACCGGGTTCATGTAGTTCTGTGTTAGATGTCGCCACCGACCTGTACGTGAAAAGTTTGACAGTTCCTCGATGACATGTAAATATGAATTCAAAACAATAGTGGCCGATTGGATGGAAACCAGATATATAAATCATTCTCTTCTTTTATCTATGATATAAATGTATATTCTGATTTATATATTATGTGATGTCTACTAGCTGCCTCAGTTTGAGCGAGAAGTGGATACACTGATTACAAATGTATACAGTGATTTGTACATCATTAGATCTGTTTACTATGGTAGTACTATACATTTTAAGTATTAAGTTAAACCTAATTCGATTCCATATTATATATATGACTTAATAAGCTTTAAATACATTTTAACCAATAGCTTAATTGTTGATTGCTGCGTTTCATATCTAAAAATATATTTTATACTTATTTTGATAAATATACTTTGAGGCAAATTAAAGTTGTCTGTGTCAACAATAATATTCCTAGTAATAATACAAGTTATCATTTATTATTACAAGTCATTTTTTCCATTATAGGAGATTCCAAGTTTTTTCCCTGAGCGTTATGCTTATTTCTCTATGATCCTGAGTATGATTTAAGTTTAAACCTTGCAGTGGCCCACTTCCAACGCAGACTTTATGGTAGTACCTCTAACTTGGTGTTTCACAGTTACAGTTATACACCTATTGATGAAATAGATTTGAAACTATCTGTCGACATCTTGAATGAGTATAATGATGATATATCTGAGCATGAATATTATAATGATGTAAAAAGCAAGTTGCATTTGTATCTTTGAGAAGAAGTGAGACGACAATTTAAATAAATATTTGAAGACTAGTTTTAGTTACATAAGATATTTTTTATATCGTCTTTTTATCAAATCAAGTCAAGTATTTCATGTATGCCCATTAGTTATTTAGATTTAAAATGTAATTGATAGCAATCAAATTAGTATTTATTAATTTAGTTAATAATAATTATGTTCTGGCAATTAAAATTGTATATACAATTCTAAAATTCTAACTTAGAATGTGTGATTTGATATTTAATAAGCTTGATTTTAGAGATAGTTAAAAAAAACAAATGTGCCTGTATAATATTATAATATAGATATAAAATTTAAGTAATCTTAAATTGTAATTTAATTATTTATCGTAAATTATTTTTAATTTTATACTTAAAATCCGTAAATTAAAATTATATTATAAAAGTATTTGAGTCTTTAATAACTGTATAAAATATTATTATAATAATTAATTGTTATTGTAATTATAAATTTTATGGTATATAATTTATATCATTTTCAGCTTGCATTAAGTATAAAATTCAAATCCAATATTTATTAATTAGCTAAAATAATATCATAAAGTAATTTTAACTGAAGAATTTTATATTTTCAAACAAATTTATACACTTTAAACAATATACTTTATATAATAATGCTTTATAATTATCGCAGATTAAATTTTCTGTTTGAATTTCGCGCTTTAAATTGTACAAGATTGTAGTGCGGTCATTTTGCTACCTTCAATTCAATCACGTCAGATGTCAAAAGAGATTTTGGTTAATGAACACGTGCTCCCGTTAATTACGAGTTTTTAATTAAATCCTTGATTAATTTTAATTAAATTGTGCATCAAATCGTTTAATTAATTATCTGTAGATCAATCTGATATAAAAAATATATCGTAAAATGCTAAAAGATGGATGTGGAAGTGCTTTTTCAGGGCCCCCATTTTGAATCAATATTATAATTAAACATTTTATTTGCAGTGCTAATGTATCCTTTACCTTTATATGTATATGCAATTAGAAAATGTATATTTTTTATATGAATGTGTATGCTTTTGTAGGTTATGCTAGCGCATTTCCACATCATCTAGTTATTATCTATTTTAAGTTCACCAAAGTCTCTAATGTAAGTTGTGTCTTGTATGTTTTGTAAAGACTTTACTCGGACAATTGTAACATGACTTGTAAAAGACGAAGTTATGTAGTGGTTTTAAAGTAGTGATCCCGTATCTAGTTCAGATGCTCCAGAGGTGATTTATGTATTTATTAATTATGCTGACTGCTGCAGAGGATTTCTAACAATGTAAGTGCAAAGCATGTTTTATACAGAGCGAGTCAAAGAATATATTTATGGAATTATATACTGGCATTTTTCGCACTACACCTTCTGCACTTATTATGTTTTAAATATTCAATATTTAGCTTATATATATATATATATATATATATATATATATATATATATATATATATATATATATATATATATATATATATATATATATATATATATATATATATATATATATATATATTAAAGGGCAAATCATTTGGAAAATCTTTATTTCGACTCAATATTGTGATGACAATTAATGATGGAGTTTTTATTACATGGATGCTTGCAATAATAATATTTCTCAATAATAATATATTTTATGCTTGTTTTTCATATTAATTGAAATTAATTCGAAGATGCTTTAAGAACTTGTCCCTTTCTTATCCGATATCATTTATAAAGGAATAATAATATATTTTATGCTTGTTTTTCATATTAATTGAAAATTAATCCGAAGATGCTTTAAGAACTTGTCCCTTTCTTATCCGATATCATTTATAAAGGAATCTCTATATATTTTTGTAAAATATTTTCTGGCTCGTGCATTATTAATATAGTTATATACATATACATATATCTGCTGAAGGTAATGTTAATATTATAATATTTGAGTCAATATCATTTTTAATAATGTATACGTTAATAATTTTTAATGCATAAAATACAATTTATTTTTTGTTTATTCATCTATAACTATTATGCAAATAAAAGATTTTAAATTAATTTAGCAGACATATGTGTAAAAGACTATGTTCTTATCTAATTTGCTATGGGGAAAACATTTTGATTCTGTTTTTTTTATTTATATTATTACAATTCAATAAATAGTCAATTAAATTTTTTTCAATTCTATAAATAACACTATTTTGTGTGGAATTCAAAACTCTTAAATATTAAATTTTTGTTACCAAATTATTAGTTAACCAATACAGCTTTTTATATGTTTCGATTACTTGTTAGTTGAATAGGCCCTTGCATTCTTCCTGAAGTAACTTCTAAATTGATGGTATTTTGCTACAAATTACAAATTACACATTTACTTTGTTACAAAAATCTCTTTTTTTTTGTAACACCTCTTGTACATTATTCTACGGAAATAATTTTTTAAATTACATTTTTAGTATCAAGAATCATGTGTTTTCCCTGTAGCGATATTGACTGCATGTACATTCTTATTTATGGATAACACGATTGTTGGTTTTGATCAAATTATTTTAAATATTTAATACGACTTGCCAAATTGTTAATTAAATGCAGCTTTTGAAAGTCTTTTACTGTAGTTTCATTTTAAATTTATTCAATTATATTACTGCAAAGCTAAATGATAGATTTTTATTCTTTTATTACTAAAAACAATTTTGATCAAGACATGCAATCAAAATTTCAAAGAGTTGACTTGAATGATTAGACAAAACATAATTTTGTTCACAAGTTTATTATTCGATTGAAGTTGTAAAAATTAGTTAACTCAATTTCTAAAGGATAACAATCAGCTTTAAACAGTTTTGAAGTTTTTAATGTTCAAGTTTTCGAACATTTTTCATTATTTCATTTTACAAGTTTTATTGAATTTCTTTTATGGCTTTTTCTAATAATTTGTATATTATTCAAGTCAGCTATATTTGTTTTCTTGTCTCGATTAATTGTAAAGGTTTCACATGTTTTATCAAGTCGTATAAACAATTTTGATTCGATTAATTTCATTTCATTTCATCAATTAATTAAATAATTTTTTCGAATTTTTTTTTTAAGTCCAAATTTTTTAATTCGATCAATATCATTTCATTTCATCGATTAATTAAATAATTCTTTCAAATAATTTTTTTTTTAAATCCAAATTTTCTGATTATAATTCTTTCGAATAATTTTTTTTTTTTCTAAGTTATTTCAGATAATTTTTTTTTCTAAGTCCAAATTTTCTGAAACCTTTTCAATTAAGACAGACGAGTTATTTATGCATGCTGTATTATCCCAAAGCCAACATTCGAATGAATGAGGCTCACATTGAATATTTCACAACGAGAAAATTTTATTGGGACAAAGTTAAATATTTTAACTAAGTCCCAGTAATTTTTTCTCGTTGTGAAAATTTCAACGTGGACTTGATTTCATTCGAGTGTTGACTTTGGGAATTGGTGTGAGGGAACACTAAAAAACATAAAAAAGTTTCAACGCTGAACAGAAAAGAGAAAAATTGATCTGGGACTTAAGGGGTTTTTTTTTAGGCTCTCCACCCTCTCCTTCCTCCTCCTCCTCCCCTCTTCCCCCTTTTTTTCTTTTTTTTCGCTTTTTTTACATTTTTTTCCTTTTTTGGTGTTGTTTTTTTCGCATGTTGTGGTTTTTGGGTAGATTTTTGGGCTCGGCATGCATCTTCCGCAATGTGTCTCTCTGCGTGTAACCTCTCGCATCATGGACCTCAGGTTGACCATCACTTGGTGTGTTTGTTTCAGGACCCTTTTAGCGCCTGCCAACAGCCATTCACCAGCACTGCTCCATTTTTTCTGCTTCAGAGTTGCTCGTCGTCGCCTTCAGTTGGATTCGATCCTGCTCACCTTGTGCCTCCAGAGTGATTTCACCCAGTATGCGGTCACTTAAACCGCTCGGCTATTTAAGTTATTGATGATAAAAGTTATTTTTATTCTCATATTGTATTAATATTGAATTTTAATAAAGAATAATGTATCATACCATCTCTCTTATTCATCATCTGCCTCTACCCCTCTCTTTCCCCAGTTCTTCCACTACCTTCTCTTACAGTCAAGTGCGGAACTTGAGTTTTTTGTTTTTCAGAAATATTCTAAGTGTCAAGGTCGAAATGCGCCACCTGAATTTAATATTTTGAACTAATATTTGATAATTATGAAAAACTGTACAATCGATTTTTCAAGCAACTTCGGGATTTGAACCGAGAAACGTTGAGCAACTGTAGCGGTAACTTAACGATCTCGGCTAATTAGTTATATAGAACTGTTTTCTATTTGTAAAATATAAAGTCTTATTTCTGAAATGAAAGATATAAGTTTCCAAAAAATGTGGTATTCCAAATGTGCGAATGGCCGTGGTTGTTAAGTTACGGTTTAGGCCAGAATAACAATTCGAGGTTCGCCAGTTCAAACCCCATTTATCTGAAAAAAAATTTGGAACCAATAATTTTTCTAACTGTGTGAATGAATAAGACATGTAGATAAATAATTAAATTTATTGAGTGTCAGTATTACAAAAATCGACATAATATATATGTGCATATATATAAATATAAATGTGTATATATATATATATATATATATATATATATAAAAGTTATAGTTATAGTTTATATATATATATATATATAAAAGATAAGAAATAGTAGAAGGAGGATAATTTTTAATAAATTCATATTTACGCCTGAATAGCAGTAAACCAAACCTACTTTGGTGTAATTTAAAATTTTACAACTTTTACTATTTTTCCCATACAAAACCGGTTTTTCAGGGGCAGCCAAAATTGGCCAAAATCGTGACTTTCAAATGCAATTTTAAGGCCCTTAATGAATGAAATTGATAATTTTAATGAATGTATTGGTAGACAAAAGTACAATCTTTATACCAAACCAACAAAAATACAAATTCATCATCGTCTTCATAGTTAAAATCAGCTTCAAAGTTGGCAATTTTTCAAACTTCAAGTTGGTAGTGAGGGTAGAAGGATTATTTTTTCCAAAAACTAATTTCATATTCGGAATCAGCGACTCGAAAACTATCAGAATCGGCCAAAAGATTTGAAAAATCGCGAAAAAAAATGTTCATTTCATTAGTAAAATTTTGATTTTGCGAACAAAGATTTCGATTTTTCGCAAAGGTATGTAGATTTCTCAAAAAATAGATTACATTTTCGAATTCAGCGATTCAAAATCTATCAAAAACAATCAAAACATTTTGAAAATCGCGAAAAAATGTTCATTTTATTAGTAAAATTTCGAGGTTGAACCCAAAGATTTAAATATTCTGCTCATGTATCGAAGGTTATCTAAAAAAGCGAAAGCATTTTCATAATCAGCGCCCCAAAATCTATCGAAACCAGTCGAAACATTTAAAAAATGGTGAAAAAACTCAATTTTTTGAAAAAAAAAATCGATGTTGCAACCCAAGGCTTCGATTTTACGCAGAGGTATGTACATTTATTTAAAAACTGACAGCATTTTCGAAATCAGCGTCCCAAAATTTATTAAAAGCAGTGAAAACATTTTAAAAATCGCGAAAAAAACTCGCTATTTGATAAAAAACACTCAATGTTGCAACCAAAGTTTATCGGAGTTTATCCAAAAACGGATAGAATTTTCGAAATCAGCGCCCTAAAATCTATCGAAACCAGTCAAAATGTTCTAAAATTTGCGAAACAAACTCGAAAGTCAGTCAAAACATTTTGGAAAATGCGATAAAACATTTTTTTATGAAATTTGAATGTTGCAACCAAAGATTTCGTTATTTTGCCCTGAAAGCTCATCAATCCTGATATTTTCTCTTTTTTACCAAAAAAACATTGTCCAATGAGTTCTTGATTATATTTTTTCTCCGCTATAAAGGAGAGCCAGGTTTTAAGGTTCCTTGTAAGACTTTCTTATAAGTTATAAGCACCTGCAATAAGAATAAAAATTCATTCTGAGGATATACATTTTAAATAAAATTATAGTCATTTACTAATAAAAGTTTTAATATTATTCAAAATCAGAAACGTATGTTTATATAAGAAAATAAGTTTTTGGGTTGTTCCGTTGTAATTTTCGCGAAAAGAATAGTTAATATAACCGTTGTTATTGTAATGAATTATTAATAAATATTGGTATTACTAATTGTAGTTATAAATATATATGCGCTATGTAATAATGTTCAGTAAAAAGTGCTATTTCAATGAAAATCAATGTTAATCGCATTCCATATAGAATTTACTTTAATATGATGAGTTTGATGTAAGCTGTCTGTACGTCTGCTTTAGGACACATATTTTTCAAAAACAAAATCGCAATTTTAAGAAAAATGGATATTTTCGAAATTTTACAAAACCATATGATTTTTGCAATATCTCAAAAATTACGAAGGTATGTAAAAAATTATAATGATGAAATAAAATAATTATCATAATTATTATGAAATAAATTATATTAGCAAATTTAATCATACAGCTTTATGTTTTTTTTAACATTCAAATGGTTTGAAGGCCCACATGTTAAAGGATAGTGAAACATTTAAACCGAGTTAAAAAAAATTAAATTATCTATTATATTTACTTGCAAAAATCCTCGAGCTACTCGGCATACTTTAAATGTTGAGTATACATTTTTGCAATTTTAGAGTAGTTGCTTTAGAAAGAACTCAAACGTTAAAATAGTCTATAGATAATTTAATTGCATTCAAATTTCCTAAATATATTATTGACATTAGGCCAACTATTTAAAAATTACATAAAATTGAACGATTAGAAGTGCTATAATTTAATAATAAATAATGAAATAATTGCCATATTCATTATGAAATTATAGCACTTCTAATCGTTCATTTTTATGTAATTTTTAAATACTAAATTTAAATTTTATATAATTTTTAAACCATTTTCTTTTAATATTTAGAAAGTATGATATATAGACGTAAAATAGCGTTCGATTTCAATAATTCAAAAAACATTTCACTTGTATTGACAAGATGAAGAACTGATTAAATTTTTGGGAAGGCAGGTCTAGCGGTTTCGGAGATCTAGTAAAAAAACTTTCAAAAATTTAATTTTTCCAAAGTTTAAAATATAATTACCCTTTTTTTAATAATTTAATTTTTGGTACGGGAAGTTCCAGCAATTTGCCTGGCACAATGCCATACGCCACTAGTTAATTAATTTAATTTGAAATGGCACTTATTATGATTTAAAAAAAAAACATTTCTTACAAAGAGCATATATATTTTTTGACTTATTTATGATGTAAATATTTAATTATTAATAATAACGGTGCTTATAAAAACTCTTCTCAACACGAAATTGAATACACAAATATTTTTTTTCAATCAAAACCGCTCGTAAACTTATTTCCCTGTATAAATAACACACATTTTTTTAAACAATAAAAAAAATATTTCTTTCTGATTTTCATTATCAAAAAACAAAAAAGATCGGAGCTGTTTCAATTAATTATTGGACATTTATTCAATGAATTTAAAAACACATTTGAAAATAAACTTATTCAGTACTGAAATTCATAAGATGAAAATAACTGTCAACAAGTTTGACATATAAAATGTCTAACCTTTTATAATTTAATTGTAATGATTAAAGTAACAAATTAACGTACAAAAAATTGTTTTGGATTTCATAAATATTGCAATGCGCGCATAAAATAAATTATATTGTTGAAAATATATTTATTTAGAATGTCCAAAATGTTTATGAATACATAGACATAAACCACTTGGCCTAGAATTTAAAATATAAAACATTATTTGGTACTTACTTAATCACATCTTCATGGAAAAAAACACTCAAGCTTAAGTCTATCACTTATGATTTGAAAATTAGTTAAATTTTGGTAAAGATACTTGTCCAACCAAGGCTCAGCACAGACTGTTCATTTATTTTAATAATCTTTACAACAAAACTTAAACATCAAGTAAAACCTAAATATTTACAGGGTGGTAACATTGTTTTCAGTTTTAACGAAATCTTTTTCTAGGGAAATGTACAGTAGGCTAGACGACATTGGAATATATCTTCATCATACATTAGCATCAGCCGAACGCAGTAAATATCAACTATTCGAAAAGTATTTTTTTGCTTCTTATTTTAATAAACATGTTAGAAAATTATGTGTTGACTTGAGGATTCGAACTGCAGCACCGTTCGAAATGACTCCTATGACTCCTATGACCTATATAAAATTGTAGATATAATAGATAGATATAAGTTAAATAAACAAACCCACTTACAACCCCCAGGGTGAATATTAATTTTTTCATACCATCCTTTGACTCATCATCGTCGGTTGATACAATTCACTTCTCTACATTTCTCAATGTATTTTTTTTTTTTTAATTTCAATAATTATTACAACTGTTAAATTATTAACATCTAGTAATATTGATCAATAATATTATAATGTAAATGGCGCATGTACCTTACATTCATATCTCAATTTCCATACAAACTACAAAGGGTAAAACAATTCTATAGATTTACATATTTAATTTCCATATTAACTAATGCGATTAAACACATCTGGGGTGATCATTGCCTTGATTTGTCATTGAAGATGTGTCTAATGTCTGACATTTTTGGCCAGATGCTGCACTTAACACTGAACCACAGGAACCCGAAGGTTGGAACATTATATCTTTCAATAATAATGCTAAATACCAGTATTTTTAATTAACATATATGCAAATATTTTTCAAAAATGTATATTTGTAAATGTATATTTGTTAGAAGACAAATTTAACAAGTCATATAAAACTAAGCAGTGAATTATGTTTTGTGAAGCTATGCAAAATAAAGTAAAAGACAAATGCAGAAAATTATTCTTGTGCAGCTGCAACTTGACTTGGTGTAGCAACATCCTGCGCACCACCTCCCTTCTTCTTAGATCCAGATACAATATCATCAATACGAAGCAATAATATTGCTGTTTCAACAGCAGTTTTATAAGTCTATAATATAAATAAATTAAATTATTATGCATTAAGAAGCCAATATTAAAATAATAGAACACAAATGTTAAGTATCAATTCTGGCATCATCTAAATTATATTTATTCCCTTACCTGCATTTTTACAGACAAAGGTTCCCAAATACCACGAACATTCATGTCCACAATGTCACCAGTTTCACCATCAATTCCCCAAGCACAAGGACCTGCAGCAGCCCCAGAACCGCCATGTGATGCATGTTTTGCACGCAAGCTTGTTAAGGTTCTAATGGTGTTGGCACCACAATTTTGTGCTAATGTTCGAGGAATGATTTCTGTAAACCATAATTTACTATTATAAAAAGCACAATTAGAACTTCAAATGTATACCATAAATGCAATGTTTTTGAATATATTAATGATGTATTTATAATATACCTAAAGCTTGAGCTACGGCTTTATAAGGTCCATGCTGTCCTTTACGATTCAATGCTTGAGATAGAGCCATTTCAACAGCACCACCTCCTGGTACTAACCGTGGTTCCAAAACTATATTGCGAGCAACATGCAGAGCATCCTTGAGATTTCTTTCGGTTTCATTTAGGATGTCTTTGGACGCACCTTTTATAAAAATAAAGTATAAAAGTTATTTTAAATGTTTAAATAAAACATTAATCACCTAAACATCACCTAAATATACATTTATTTATTTTACAACTCCTACCTCGAAGTAAGATGGTGCAAGCTTTAGGTTCCTTGCAGTTTACAACATAAGCGAAGTATTCATCGCCTAATTTTTTAACTTCAAATAAACCACAACCAGTTCCCACATCACTCTCTCTAAGTTCTTCTGTTCGATTTACAATTGTAGCTCCGCAAGCTCGTGCAATACGATTATTATCTGATTTCCTCACTCTATCATATAAAAATTAGATATAATTAAGAAAGATTAACTACTTTTCTGCAATAATATTAAATACCTTCTCAAAGCAGTTATTCCAGCCTTTAATAAGTAATGCTGTGCTAAATCTGACACACCCTTTTCAGTGAAAACCACATCAGGTTTCACAGCTATTATGTCGTCACATATTCTTGAAACATGCTCCTCTTCTATTTGCAACATGCGAGTGAAATCCTGTTGAAACAGATTGTATTCAAGTTAAATAGTTCATTAAAATATGTAAATTTAGCAATGGAATGCAAACAAATTACTGTGAACAATGTATTTCATTGAAATCAGAAAATTTACAATATATACCTGATCTCCTAGTAGTTCTACATTGGTTTGGCTTTCACCTTTTTTGTATTCAAGTGGACAATCCAGAAGAACAATACGAGGATTTTCAATATATCGTCTCATTTTTGGATGAGTGACATCTTTATTAACCATAACTCCTTGGAGTACACAGGATTCATCAATTGAACCACCAGGAATCTTTTCAACTTTTGCATATCTGCAAGTATTTCCAACAAAATTGGAATAAATTAGCACTAACAAAACTGTATTATATAGAAATTAAATACCATGCAGATAATTTGAATTTGAGAAAAAAAGTTAGAATGTAGAGAACAGATTTTGCATGCAAAATAATCTACCTTTTAATATCAATTTCTGTCCTTCCATTTTCAGTCATTTTAACAGTCTGTACAGCTTCAAGAGCTATTTTAACTGCCAATTCTGACCAGCGGCCAATAAATTTGGTCCCAACGCATGAGCGTACAACATCAGCTAATTTTTCATGATCATTGGGATCCAAAGCAATACTGATTTCTGATTGTAATAAACTAACAATATCTTCCAATGCTTGTCTATAGCTACGAATAATAACTGTTGGGTGCATTTGTTGAGTTAGGAACTGTTCAGCAACAGCAAGCATTTCCCCAGCAAGAACTATTACAGAAGTTGTACCATCTCCTACCTTTTTTATAATGATAATAAAAACCCATTATATATTGAACGTTTACTAATACTTATATCAACTATAGGTTATACTTCAAGTTAAGTATGAGGTAACAATGCATTAACTAGAAGATCCATTATGATAGGTGTTTACTTAAAGTTACATAAAAGTACCTCCTCATCTTGTGTTCTCGCAATTTCAATCATACTCTTTGCTGCGGGATGTTGAACAGTGATTTCTCGCAAAATAGCATTGCCATCATTCGTCATTACGATTCCACCCATTGGATCCATCAACATTTTAAGCATTGCTTGAGGTCCCAAGCATGTGCGAATAACATCAGCAATAGCCTTTAAGTAATAAAAATAAGTCACTAGATTACTTCATTTTCAATATGATTCAACTGAAAACTAACCTTGCCAGCGTTAATGTTATCCAATTGGACTTTTTTACCAGCATCTCTCTTTGTATTTTGACCTGGAAAGTAATGTGCATGAAGTAATGTGCATAAAGTAACTACAAGCGTTATTAATTTATATTGTAAACTTACTGAGAACTAATATAGGAGCTTGCCCACCGCCAAACATCTTGTCACGTTTTTATAATTAGCCTTTACGAACACTTGAGTCACTCTCAATCAGAAAGATCGAGATTATTGAGGTTGTGCAAAGTAAATTGTAAACCGGCGGAAGTTGGTTATAAAGGTTAAATTATTGAAATAAACTATTACGATTCAATTATTAATGAGATTGAAAATGATATTACCATCTTAAAATCAACGATGTATAAATTAAATATTAAATCTTACTATTTTAAGAAACATGTGAAGACCAATTATTTTCACTATGTAAACGAACTTCACGAAACTTCATATGGGCCGAGCAGAGCAATGCTACCAACCAGTTTCAATTCACGTGGTCTCAGAGCGGGAAAATTCAAATCTTGTATTCGTAATTGTACAGAATATGCCTTGTAACTTGATATTTATTTAATTGCGTAAAAAATTATAAATTCGAGTAAATACTTTGCACATCGATTATGTAAAACAAATATATAACAATAAAATGTCACATAAATGTCAAAGTTTATTCAAGATAAATTAAAATGAAAATCATTATCACTTTTTGATTCCATTTTCTTCATTATTATTCCTCTCAGTAAACTTTTACTTGCAACAGCTTTATCCCTTATCATGAAATATATAGAAACTATGTCATATATAATATATAATAATAAACATAAACTTTAAATTGAAATACATTTTCAAACATATAAAGGTTTTATTTAAAATATAGTTTTATTACAAATTGTAACATTCAAACAGTCAAACAATATGTTGAAAATGAGTGAATAATCCTGAAAAAATATTTATCAATAAAAATTTATTTCATTGAATAATAATAAATTTAAAAAAAAAGAACGTTCAGTAATGGTGAATGCATATTTGATTTATTTATAAAATATTTGTTGGAAGAAATTTTCATATATTCAAAACATAACACTAATTTATAAATTAAAATTATATATACATTTCATTTATAAAATAAAATAAACCTCTCAAATTTAAAGAATATTAAGTCCATTTTATATATGTACATTTAGCAATTTTTTCGTGAAAGTTATACACTTTTGATATATCACAAGATTCCTTTTCAAACATAAACATTTAAATGTTTATCATATGTACTACATTTTATACATGTGGCAGTGATAATGACTTCTACAAAATGAAACATAATGTACCAAATATTCATTTAACAAAAAATTTACAATACAATCGTACCATGCACTTACAGAACACATTATTGTAAATAATGCTGTTTCAAGAAATAGATTTTTTCATTTGCTAATGCTATAACAATGGAGTACAATGTACACACTGCACTCTATAATGTATAATAAGACAAGGTATGAAAATGGTACTACTATAAGGAAGAGTTTTCAAGATGAGCCAAAAAAGTAGATTTACTGCATTGACAAAGCATTCAAGTTATATAATAATGTATGCTTGTAAATGCATAATACCATTGGGTTCTTATGAATCAAATTTCAAAAAAGTAAATTTTCTATAATTGTTGGTATGAAACACAATATAATACATATACATCTTCATATTTTATGTACAACTTTATACAATAGTATAAATATAAAGTGATGTGCACTTCATCACAAATACATTAAATTTACACTTCTTTTTAAATGTTGATTATCTTCACTAACACTATTATTTTTCTTTGTCACAATACTATAACAGTTTTATTGTCTCTTGTTAGTATTGATTTATACAATTTTAATACCAGCATCTATTTGAACTCTAGCTAATGTCTTTTTAACGCGCATTGCTGTTAATCGTACTGCTGGATTATGGTGCCAGCATTCTTGCATAACTTTAGAGATAGCTCTTAATGTTTCACAATTTGACCACCTAATTGGAATTTCAGGCCTTGTCCTATTGACGCATACACATTGTCGCATATCTTCAAAACTAGGATCAGAAGGAACAAATCCTTCATAGGGCAAAGAATAGTCATCGGCTACAAGTGTTGACCCTCCTTTAGAAGGTGTGGCACAACGTCGAGCAATTTCCCAGAATACCAGACCTAAAGAATACATATCTGCCATTCGGAAAGCATCAAAGTTAGATGTCTTCAATGTTTCGTCCAAAAGTTCAGGAGACATGTAACGTCTAGTTCCAACTCTTGTATTTGTTCCTATGTCTATTTTATCTGATTCACTAACATATCGAACCTACAAAAAATAATTAAAATTGATTATTTATAACTCACAATTTATTATAGTTATTTCACTTTTGAAAAACAATGATTAAAGAATGCAAGAATCAGATGCTTCATTTAGAAGTTTTTTGCTTTTTAAATCAACTTTAAGTTTAAAGAAATACATTATTATCATAAAATTCAAGTGGCAAATATGTGATATTGTGTAAGTTTTAAGTGTAGCATATCAAAAATGAGAAAACTTACCGCCAAACCAAAATCAGCAAGTGCACATTGACCATCCCGCTTGACCAATATATTCTTACTTTTAATATCTCTATGTGCAATTGCTGGTTTGCCTTTTGTACCAAACACTTCAGTATGTAAATGTGCCAAACCAGATGCAACCGACAATGCTAATGTTAGCATTGAAGCAATATCCAGTACTCTAAGTTGAAGATAATCATGCAAAGAACCTCGCTCATGGTAATCGGTGATTAATAGCATTTGGGTCCAAGAACCAGTGCCTTTAATATCTGCTGCTATAAAACCCAAGATATTCTCATGACGCATTAGAACTGTTTGATAAATTTCTGTTTCTCTGAACCAAGATGCTTCTTCAGTTGTTATAAATACCTACATAATTAAAGAAATATTATTACCTTTATAAAAATTTAAATATCTAATCATATCGTATTCCAATTTCTCTACCTTTACGGCAACACGTTCTCCTCGCCATTTCGCTAGCCAAACCTCGCCATATCTTCCTTTGCCAACTGGATGAAACATTTGTATTTGCTTAGCAATTGTTCTTTGTACTAATAATGGTAAACCAGACCCTGAACTAGAAGACTTTTCAATAAGATTCTGTAATGTGCCCGATGAATCAACACCTTGCGATCGTGGCAAACATCCATTTTCTTCATCTTTATGACGACGTACTGCCAGCAAAGCACCACGTTTTCGAAATCCTTTAACAGAAAGAACAAATTGATATACTAATATAATCACCAATATTAATGGTATCCTGATAATATTAAACATATTTTTTCTTATAATTACTGATAGGAATGTAGGCATTCTTATGAAATTTTATCATTGAAACCTTATAATAGATATAAATATCTTCTTATATTAGTATACACAGGTAACATTAATCTTTTCAGTATTTTTCTTTGTTTTTGAATGTGAACATAGAAATAGTTTGACACGAGTAATAATATTTTTATTTGGATATATTACTACAATAGATGCTCCAAACGGGAACAGTATGTGAATTTTTACCGATTTTTCTATTACGATGATACTTACTGCCATATTTCAACAGAACTCCTATGAGTCCGGCTAGAAGAAGTAATAAACAAGCCGCTAATGCTGCAAGTAAAGCGACTGAAGGGGCTGCTTCCGTCATTACTGGTGCGCCTCCCGGCGTGTCCAATCCTTCCAAGCCTGAATCTATGACAACGCGTGGTGTTGGTGGTTCGGGCAACAAGTCTCGATTGCACCAGTCGCCTGAATCGCAGCATTCGATGGTTTTGGCTTGTGTATGAGGTACTTGGGACGCTTTACACTGAGGAAAAACAAAATACTTGTTATAGAAGTGAATGATCACGGACAATATAATATGTCATTAAAAATCGTATTACTGTATAATCCTGAAAACTATATCTCTTAATAAGCTCAAACTCCGACGAAAAAAGATATATAAGAATACAGTGCTACCCCAGCATACGAGTGTTTCGAGACTCCGCAAAAGGAGCGATTTGTTGCTTCGACATATAAGCAAAATTTAGAGTTAGTTAAGATGACCAGTGATGACGATAAGTTTAAAAGAAAATTAAAGAAATATAATAAGGAAATTGAAGATTAAAAAGGTTGAAGAGTTATATAAAGATATATTAATTATAATAAATATTATATTAAATAAATAACCAAATAAAATGTATATATAAAATATGAAAACTGTTTTCATAATCTCTCACACCAGACACCTCTGTCTGAGATATTTTTTTTTTGTAATTGTTTGAACAGCAATCAGAACCCTTATATGTTCTATAAGCTGTTGGTTAAGATTTATGACTAATTATTTCATAAGAGGCAATCCATCGATTTACCATTCTCTTATGTGTGGGATATTTTTGAGATTAGCTCTTACGTCTAATAGTTAACATGTGATTGGATGTTGCAGCTTTGTCCACGAAGGACGATTTGCACTTGGAATTATATTGTGATCTATAACCCCAAGTGGAAATTTGACATCAAAGCTGCCTGATGTCGGGGTACGGCGGTAGCGGGAATCGAACCACCGAACCTGGGACTAGTTGCTGTCTGTGATATGAAAATAATATATATATATATATATATATATATATATATACGTAATTACATAAAAAAAAGAATATAAAAAAATAAAAAATAGAGATACAAGCTTGTTGCGAGTAAGAGTTTTCTCGAATAATATTAATGATAAAATAAGAATATGAAAAATTTCGTCATTTGTAACATTGATTATAACTACCATAAGGTTATGTTGAATGTTTTATGATAGTAAATTATAATTGAAACCAATTAAGGGCATTACAATGCCTTTATATGAGAAAAATTGCTTCGAGATACGAGCGTGGTCACAGAACGAAGGTATCACTGTATCACTGTATCACTTGTCGAGGTATCACTGTATGCTAATAACAAATTATTTCGGTATATTCAATATTACCATAGCAGTTTAAATAAAGATAGTAGAAATAGTTAAATAAATTATGATATAATTTAAGTAAGCTATTCAAACTGTAATATAAGTTTACCTGCATAAGTCCTGGTTCGTGAGGTGGTAAACATCCATAACTTCGTTCGTGAACATATTTACCGGTGTCCCTGTCCCAAACAGTTTCTAATGCACTAAAACAATATCCGCCTGCACTGGTTCTACATGTTCCGTTTACAGAACCGTCTGGACACTGTCCGTCACAGTAACATGATAAACCACCGCCTGGAATAAAAAGAAAAAAATTGTTATATTTTTTACTGAATTTAATAAACTTCTTTTATCTATTTGTTGTATACCTAATCATAGTCAAATATTTGTAATAAGTACAGTAAATATAATGTCAATAACTAAAAAATAATAGACAAATCTTTAAATATGCCGTAAATTAAAAAAAAAAACATTACACAAACTATTCCAGAAATGCAGAAAAATGTATTGAATTTTTTCATATAATACGTAATCAATTTATAGATTTCATTACTCATTCGATCATTCATGATTTAAATGACACTGCTGGTATTTTCTATTGAATACTTAGAGCAGTGAGTCATTATATATTTTTATACGTTTATCGAAGAATTTCAGTGGTTAAGAAAAAAATTGCAAAGCGCATGTATTGCAATAAATCAAGTAGCATCGAACATGTATATTCATAAAATCAGTTATTCCAAGTAAAATTAAAAGTTGTAAGAAATAAAGATTCAGCTAGGCCTGGTTGGGGTTAGTATTTTCCAACCTTATAACTGCCAAGCCCTAAATCGTTCTAATATTAAGACTAATTTTCCTAATATGTGCAAATAATGTATAATCATTTATAAAGTTGATTACATATAAAGCTATTCAATTTAAATTAAAATTAAATAAATAATTTGTTTACAACAAATCCTTTACTTTGGTCTGGATGGAAATAAATCTATGTAAATTGCAATTAGATGGAATTTGTACTGAACCTAAACTTTATATACGATATTCATAGTATTTAATATATATATATATATATATATATATATATATATATTTCAAAGTAACTACCAGCCCATTCGTCGAAATAAACTGTCCTTTTTTATTTCGACGAATGGGCTGCTAGTTACTTTGAAATATGTTTCAACGTCGAAAAAACTATCAAGATATATATATATATATATATATATATATATATATATATATATATATAACCAATGTGATGAAAGACTTGCAGAGTTAGACAATATGTGGGTAGTGTAAAAGTTTAGATAACTGCAATGTACACCTGGTGCAATGGTGCCCACGTAAGAAAGATATTATACACACATATATATGTATATATATATATATATATATATATATATAACTATTATACGATATAAAATCAAATGTAGTATTAAATATAAAACTAAGAAATAGAGCTAAAGAAAGACAAACTCTCGTCCCAATGTTACGAACAAATGTCCTCTTTTACAATTAAATTGAATCATCCAAGTTGCTATATCATTAATTTTGTATGAAAATTTACATATCTGGTATGTAAAATAAATAATCCATCTTTATATACATGATAAAATGTGAATAGTTACTAGAATAACAATAATAACACATCCAACACGATATATCCTGTTTTTTTTAATATAGATCCATTATTTCTCAGATATATTGTGAATGATTGCATTTAATTCGAAATGAGTTTCTGTTAAGCATAACATTTAGTCTATGAGTGAGTTAATTAAATAAACAAAACTGATATACCACAAACAATATATAACAATCTAATTATCAATTTTATGTTATGAAAACCTCTAACACAAAAATATTTAACTAGGCATTAATTTATGTAAAGAATCATATACTTTGCTTTTCATAACAATCAATTCAAACATCGGACATTGGCAATAAGAGAAGACAATAGAATGATTTATCGTGGCATTGGTTTTATGTTTCATAACCGTAAAAATAATATTCACCATTATATTTCATTGGCATAAACAAATTCATTTGTTTTAGCTACTCATCGATAGATAAAGTTTATGGCTATTCAGAGTGCGTAAAATAACAGTACAAATAAAATTATTATTATTTTACAACTATAAATTGTAGATCGGAGGTTTAGCGTTACTACTGATCTCTTAACAAAAAAAAGATGGGTAGACAGGTAGGCATCATAGTAGCAAAGAATAGACAGGTAGACATCATAGTAGCAGAGAATGAACAGGTAGACATCATTTGCCGGAAGATGTAAAATTAAATATTACAACATTGTTGCAAATGTTGATGATCATCTGCTTCTCGCTTAATTTATTTTTTTCATGATTATTTTTTATTCAATTAATAAGTAATATGTATTTTACTGGAACATTTAGAAATTAGAAATTTATAGAGGAAATCTATATCTGGTAAATATGGAGGTCCATGCATCGACCTTACAATGCATATTTATAAGGTCTATGGATCTATGGGTCCATAGTATATTCGATGTGAATGAGATATATCGTTATTCCATCCTCTTTCATAAATATTCAAATTTATAAGCGTTCTATAATGAAAAAAAATGATGTAAAATAGATTTAAGATAAAATAAAATCAAATAAATTATTTTTCTAATTTCAACCTTTTTCATATCATTTTATTACCATTGAGTAGACTCACTTCCCCAAACTGCGACACTTCGTCTAACAAAACGCTGAGAGATGCCGTTCGTCGTCACAACATTGTATCGCGCTGATTTTGTTCAAAAAGCAGTAAACAAAAAACGAGACATCCAAGTGACGTCATGTGATAGTGTGTAATATATAATGAGTTTTGTCGTCGTGTAGGTACACGCCAGAGTTTAATAATAAAACATTAGTGTAAGAGCATAGGATAAGATCAGTATAAATGATAAGTTTAAATTCCACCATAGTATTCAACTATGGGGATCAGCTTCCAAATCAAACTTGATGAAAATTCAAAGATGCTGAAATAAATTATTAAAAAAAATTTTGAAAGCCCCAAAGTTTGTAGCGAATTTGTTAACACTTTCCACTAGCGAATTCCGAGTTTTATCAATTGGTGGAGCGACTAGGGCGGATGCTGAGCACGCCAAATGACCAAATCAGCTTCCAAATCAAACTTGATGAAAATTCAAAGATGCTGAAATAAATTATTAAAAGAAATTTTGAAAGCCCTAAAGTTTGTAGCGAATTGGTTAACACTTTCCATTAGCAAATTCCGAGAATTATCAATTGGTGGAGCGACTAGGGCGGATGCTGAGCACGCCAAATGGGGACCAAATCAGCTTCCAAATCAAACTTGATGAAAATTCAAAGATGCTGAAATAAATTATTAAAAGAAATTTTGAAAGCCCCAAAGATTGTAACGAATTTGTTAACACTTTCCACTAGCAAATTCCGAGATTTATCAATTGGTGGAGCGACTAGGGCGGATGCTGAGCACGCCAAATGGGGACCACATCAGCTTCCAAATCAAACTTGATGAAAATTCAAAGATGCTGAAATGAATTATTAAAAGAAATTTTGAAAGCCCCAAAATTTGTAGCGAATTGGTTAAGACTTTCCATTGGCGAATTCCGAGATTTATCAATTGGTGGAGCGACTAGGGCGGATGCTGAGCACTCCAAATGGGGACCAAATCAGCTTCCAAATCAAACTTGATGAAAATTCAAAGATGCCAAAATAAATTGTTAAAAGAAATTTTGAAAGCCCCAAAGTTTGTAGCGAATTGGTTAACACTTTCCACTAGCGAATTCCGAGAATTATCAATTGGTGGAGCGACTAGGGCGGATACTGAGCACGCCAAATGGGGACCAAATCAGCTTCCAAATTAAACTTGATGAAAATTCAAAGATGCTGAAATAAATTATTAAAAGAAATTTTAATAATTAATTTTTTTTAAAGCCCCAAAGTTTGTAACGTATTGATTAACACTTTCCACTAGCGAATTCCGAGATTTATCAATTGGTGGAGCGACTAGGGCGGATGCTGAGCACGTCATAATGGAGTGCAAAAAAAGGGAAAAGGGTAGGCAAGAACTATGGAGGGAGATAGTACGGTAAAAATTCTCTCCCCCGACCAATTTTATAATATTATTGACAAAGAAAAGGATATATGGTGCACTATACAAGTATACACAAGCAAATAAAATGAAAGTGTAAAGATTAATTATAAAATGTGTGATGACTAATGTACGTGTATACAAAGTCAACAAATAAACAATAAAAAAAATTCAAAATTCACATGCCCAAATTGACATATTTTGGAACAAGATATTTTCTGGGATTTTTCTTTAAGATGCTGATAAATTATTGCAAACGCTTTCAATTAACCACTAAAACCATCTTTAAAAAAGTTAAAAAGTTAAAAATTTATCTTAATTTTTTGATAATTTCAAAAACATATTTCATGTACTATAAGTATCTACCAGCTCTCCTCTTATGAATTGACTAAATACATTGGGATACATCGGAGGCATCTGTCTGAGATATTTGCGTCCCGCATCTCGGAATCCCGCGACACGAGCGGAGAATTTTCCGACCAAATAAAACGGCTGAGACCAGGAATAATGAACATTTTATCTAAATATATTCACAGAAAATAATGGTAAATAATTATTAATATTAAATCATAATTGATAATCACTGAAAAATGTATAACACCTTGAAAAAAAATGGAAAGAACATATTTTTATGCATATTAAAAATGTAAGTATGTCTAATACATTAGAGTCTTTTGTTAAATCGTAGTAGAATAGCTTGTAGAATTATTTGTAATTTTGATTGCTTTGTTAATAATAATAAAATAATGTTATAAAATATTTTTAAATATAATAATATGCAAGCAGTGTCTTATCAACCATGATTCTAATATTGAAAATACAAAAAAAAAATATTCATTGTCAATATTAAGTGATCATAAATCGCGCAGTGTTACAATTGAATTACTAAAAAATTTCAGAGATATCATTATATCTTATAATATATAAATTTTAAGTCAAGGAGTACACTGTTACAATCGAATCTAAGATTTTTCACTAATTAGTAGTTATAATTCAAAAAAATTTAACTTGTTAAGATGCAATGCAAATCAATTGAGATATAGGACTCTATTATTTGAAGATGCTACCAAATCAAAATATTATAAAACCGTATTTAATGTATTTGTATTATGATTTTGTATGCTATTTTCAAAAATTGTGTTCTTAATTTAATATAATATTGTAACCAAAAAATCTCAAATAAGGCAACACCAACGAAGTTACCAGCGCCTGATGAAGTCATCTTATTTGGGTTGTGTAATAATAGACAATGGCCTCGGTGGCACGTGACAGATTGTCTGCAACAGACAGAATCCCGTATTGCGTGTAAATCTACTCATCGCGATTATAAGAATTTTATTTTTTATGATTTTTTATTTTATTAAAATAGACCAACATCAATATGAAATTGATTAATGTACACAATACCCCAATGCAAGCTCTGAAATTAGAGGTTTGGTAAAATAAAATAGAGATTCGTAATAGAACCACAGAGATAACATTGATAAAGAGGGATGAAGAATAAAAATTATTAAACTGATATAATCAATTATTATTATAATTTCAAATAAAAAAATATGAACTTGTTCCTGCAAAAATTAAATTTATAAAAATTATCTCGAGTTGCAATAAGTTTAAGGTGACCATACGTCCCGGATTGGAAGGGAATATCCCGAGATTGCCACCTTGTGGGTTACCGGATTACCACCGGGTTTTTCTGAAACCAACATTTGTCACGGTTTTACGTTTTTTTACCCGCATTGTCCCGGGTTTTCTAAAATAATAGATAAATTAGCAAAAATTATGAACATGTGCAATTTTTTTTAAATTAATTATGAAGAAAATTGAATAGAAAATTATAAAAGGCTCAAAAACGAAAAAAACATGTAGATCGAAAAACATAGAAGTAATAAATATATTCGAATAATAAAGTATTCTTACTAAAAGTATGCAATTCTGATTTTAAAAAAATGATTCATATTAAAAACTGTTCTTTTATTGTATCCTTAACTAGCATTTGTTGGAGGGTGGAGCCTCCCCCTCCACCTGTATCGGATTGGCATAACTAAAAATTGTCGTCCCGGTCACCTCAAATAATTATTCTACGCGTTCCAAATCGTCTCTAGATACAAATCTCACTTTGATTGGAAAGTCAAAAGACATTTAAACGAATGCACATGATATATTTCTAAGTTTGCTCTATAGTTGGTTGGTAAAGCAGGCGTTTAAGTTACCAATGTGTATTTCATTCATCTCGCGATGTGTACTGACCGGAAACCTACTATCACATTCAACCGGTCACCTGACGAATCAAGGTCGAGAGCCATACAACAACCAATATAAAGCAGATGCACTCTTAGTGTTTAAAGTTTATTAATGAAAATTCTAATTGGATATCAAAATATACAAATCTATGTTTTCTACAGAAAATAAATGCGAATGAATAGATACATTTCGCGAAAACTGATTACAAATAAAAAAGGTATGTATTCTGGTGTAGAGGCATGAATTTTATGCGATTTTTAAAAGGCTGTGAAAATAAGCAAAAGAAGTTATTAATTGATGTGTGAATATAAAAAAGAACTTATAAATAGTCAAAGTTTAATTCGAGTAGGTGATGAAGTAGAAGGTCTCCTCCTCACAAAGTTAGCACCTGATGACCATACTCATTTGATTTGTCTTCCAAATAATCTGAACAATATATATATATATATATATATATATATATATATATACACCTAAGTCTGTTTTTACACGGAGATTGGTTCCAGAAGAAGCCGTGTAAAAAAAAAACGTGTAAAAAAAGACATTGATCTTATACAAAAATGGGTGATTTGTCCTACTCTCTAAAACCTATTAAAATTAGTGAAAAACAAGAATTTTCAAGAACAAGAATTCATGTTTATTTTAATAATAATTCCCCTAAATTAGTGCTATTCACATTTGCTTTGACCAGTAAAAATTGTTTGTACGCGCTAAAGGGGAATTCACTTAAATCTTTAAGCTAGTGTTCGCAAACCATCGATACTATCGATGGTTTCAGACTTTTTTCTTTCATAAATACTTTTTTGTGATATGAACATACTTCGCAAAAATTTAATTTGACAAAAAAAATTTAGGTACATAAAATTTCAAATCGTGCTAAATGGAATAAAATCGTGTAAAAAAATTAAAAATATTCAATTTTCAAACCGTGTTATATCAAAACCGTGTACAAAAAGACCGTGTAAAAACAGACTTAGGTGTATATATATATATATATATATATATATATATATATATCTGTATTTTATGTTACGTAGTTGTAGAATTTATTAAAACTCTCCTTCGATAATTCAGGTTGTTGGACAATTATGTCTCCTTCATAATTTAACCTTTGTAGTTGTGGACTGTATTAAACACTGATTTGTTTGTATATTATGTATTTTTTGCAGTTCTAATTACAATAACTGATTTGTTACTAAGTTATAATGAAAGAAGATATATTTATTAGTTATTTATTATACATGTTGTTGCGCGGACTTTACATTTAGAAGTGAACAACTAGTTCCATTAAAACACTCCGGTACCCCCTCTACCAGGGGTAGCAACCATTCCGTGTAAAGCTTAATGCCCTGAAGGTTGTCACCTTCATGGCCAATATAATAAAACGAAAATACGTCCGAATATACATAGTAAACAGGTGTTAGTATACTTACTTTTACAGGTGTTAGTATCTTGAAAAAACTATTTGTTTTATTAGTTTCAAATTATTTAAACGTGCTACATCATCAAATAGTAACTATTACTTTAAATATTATTTATTAAGTAAATGTAAATTACCACAATATATTATAATTTGTCCCTTATTTCTTTTATAATTCTTGCTTGTAATCTCTTTGTATTATATACAAAACGTGATCAAAGTATATGTTTGTAATAACGCATTCACCCATTTGAAACATTTAATGACTTTTGAAAGGTAACTATCAAATACTTATTAATATTTATGATGCAGTTTTGTTTTTTATTAGCTTTTTATTCGTCTTTACTTTCGTACAAAACTTCTATTAAGATTTGGTCAATGAAACTCTTAACTGAATAATATAAATACGTTAAGTAAGTTTAAGTAACATATTCTAATTATTAAAAAGTATCATCGATAATGAAATGTATAATAAATGAATTCATTTCTTATCTGAAGTTTTTGTAAAATTAAATGAATGCTTATATTTTTTCATACTATATTAATTAGCAATCAGAATATGAAACATTCTTTCACCTATTGGGGCTTTAGCTTCAAAAAGACTTGAATTCGTAAAGCTCGTCCTGATTAGAAATCTTATTACAGAAAATCTTTGAGCTTTTCTTCAATGCTGAAGTTAATGTTAAAAATACAATTTCTGACTGGATAGTACAAAGTCTACCCAGTAAAAGACATAAAGTTTTATTTATTGATTGCACATATTCATAATTCAAGAAACTATGTGTGAGATAAAATTGTGGTATATTGCATCAAATAAAATAAAATTAGTAGTGTGGATGGCATCGTGCCTTAAGGCAAATTGCTGGAACTTCCCGTACCGTAACGAAATGTTCGAGGAATACTGAATGTTTTCAAATAGATTATTATAAATATTGTAACATTGTCTAATATTTATAAGAATTATATAAACTGAATTGAAGAGTTGAAATTATTTGTTTAAAGTATATTAGAACTATAGTCAGAATTAAAAATAAAATCTGAATTATTTTCGATATACAAAAAATTAAAAAAAAAAAAAAAAGATTGGGACAATTTTTTTTCCAAAATCAATTATTTTGTTAAGACAAGCAGAAAGTTCTTTGAATCAATTGAATCGGACGCTTAGTTCTCTCAAAAACTGCCATTTTTTGTACATTTAGCTCCGTATCTTCGAAATGGCTGGGCCTGCCTTTGCGAAAAACTAATAACCACTTCTCCCAATCATTACTAATTGAATGTTTTTAGATCATTCAAATCGGATGCTCCGTTCTCTCAAAAACTCGATTTCTATTTTCTGCACTCTTTGCTCTTTATCTCCGTAACTGCTGGACCTGCATTTGCCAAAAACTAATCAGCACATCTCCTTATCAATAGAAATCGAATGTTTTTTGAACCATTCAAATCGGTTGATCCGTACGCCCGAAAACGTGGGCGAAAAATTGTATCCATACATACATACACACACACACACATCCATTTTTTCTGAAGTATGACAAAATGTTCAGAAACCTTCAAAACGTCGAGAAATGTAAAAATTTTCAATTCCGATTTTCGGCCCATTACAATAACTTACCCTACGGGAAGTTAAAAAAAGTATAAATTATTATTATAGCGCTTTTAAACCATTTTATCAGCAGCCAATATATGGCGCACAATCAAGGTTTGTCTGATCAAATCAAATAAATGTCATCATTAGTGGTCGACCGTACTTGTTTTTAAATTCCTTATTACTAGTTACACTTTTCATTATCTTATCTATATGTTCGATTCTAATCGCTAGGCAATAAAAATGATTCTGAGCGTACATCCCGTGCATGTTATAAACAGGACGCGACTTTAGTCCAGCCTGCCTGGTATAAGTATTATGGTAATACATACAAGTACATCCGGCTGTCAGTAGTGAGCAAGAACACTCGAGCTAGATTTCTGTTGGACGCATTTTATTATTATTCATCGAGGAGAAAACTAATAACCGAAATGTAGAAATTTGTTAGTAGACCTAGGGACAGCGAACTCCAACCTTAAAGCAGAGGTTTTTAAACATTTTTTAAAATAATGCTGAACCTCCCTTAATTTTAGTGACGCACCCCGCAGGTTGGAAACCACACCATTAAAGCATGAATTTGAAATGGAACTAGTGGGGTGGGTGGCATCGTGCCTTAAGGCAAATTGGTGGAACTTCCCGTACCGTAACAAAATGTTCGAGGAATACTGAATGTTTTCAAATATTTATAAGAATTATATAAACTGAATTGCAAAGTTGAAATTATTTGTTTAAAGTATATTAGAACTATAGTCAGAATTGAAAATAAAATCTGAATTATTTTCGATACACAAGCAGAAAGTTCTTTGAATCATTCAAATCGGACGCTTAGTTCTCTCAAAAACTGCCATTTTTTACATATTTAGCTCCGTATCTTCGAAATGGCTGGGCCTGCCTTTGCCAAAATCTAATAAACACTTCTCCCAATCATTCCTAATTGAATGTTTTTTAGATCATTCAAATCGGATACTCCGTTCTCTCAAAAAGTCGATTTCTATTTTCTGCACTTTTTGCTCCGCATCTCCAAAACGGATGGACTTGCCTTTGCCAAAAACTAATCAGCTCTTTTCCCTATCAATAGGAATCGAATGTTTTTTAACCATTCAAATCGGTTGATCCGTGCGGCCGGAAACGTGACTGGAAATTTGTATCCATACATACATACATACACACACACACATCCATTTTTTCTGAAGTATGCCAAAATGTTCAGAAACCTTCAAAACGTCGTGAAATGTAAAAATTTTCAATTCCGATTTTCGGCCCATTACAATAACTTATCCTATGGGAAGTTAAAAATATGATTATATAAATTGTGCTAACATTAGACCTAATTTAATTATAGAGTAGTATTTCCCTTATAAACTTGTTCCATATTTTCATTCAAATCAATGATATCATAAAACGAGGTATAACAATAAGTCTTATGCATGAAAATGCTATTTCTCTCAATCGTAATATACGTTGCAAAACAAAAATTACGAAACATCACAAATAACGTTTATATGAAATTATTCTCATCACGATTTATATTTTATATGTGACTTTTGTCCATTGCGGCACTCGTAGATTCGTTATTGTATTTTTGATAGTATTGATTGATTTTGAACTTTCTTCAATCAAGATGTTTATTTCAACTAGTAATAAATATTTTATAACTACATTATGGTAATTATACATATTAGAACATTAGTCACGCCTTATAGAGCGTTCATTGAAGTCTGTGGCTATGGAAATATCAGTAAATTTGCAATTTAATTTTGATTGCTCAATTTGAAAGTCGTTTTGAACAACTCATTATAATATTAGGAGGAATGGAGCACCTGTTTGAGAACTCGAAATATTTAAAATTTATTCAATAATATATTTTTAAGAGGGTATTGTGATGTACAATTTTTAAACAATCTTTTTTGTCTTTTAATTTTTTTTAAGATTAACTATTCAAGTAGATTTAAAAATATAAATTATTTTCGAAGATATGGCTCTTTTAGCACGATAATCCTACTGTTCGGACGTCTTTTCGTTTTATTATATTGGCCATGAAGGTGACAAACTTCAGAGCATTAACACGGAATGGTTGCTACCCCTGGTAGAGGGGGTAGCGGAGTAAAAATAAATATATCTTCTTTCATTATAACTTAGTAACAAATCAGTGATTGTAATTAGAACTGCAACAAATACATAATATACAAACAAATCAGTGTTTAATACAGTCCACAGCTACAAGGGCTAAATTATAACCCAACAACTTGAATCATCGAAGGAGAGTTTTAATAAAATTCCATAACTACGTAACACAAAAATACAATATATAAAGAAAAGAAATTGTTAAAGTACCATTTCCACTCGTATTGCATTGCAGGTTTATATCAAACTGAAAAATGTAATAAATTATAAATTAATTATTTTAATAATTAGTTGAGATTATCATTTACACCATGATGTATATAACTAACCACATATTTACACTTTCCAATACTTGTAAAACAACACGCATCTTCAAATATTTAAACAAAATGTTTCTGTGGAGATCAGTAAATTTACTGGTAATAACAATAACAAATCATAAATGATCTCAATAGCTCGTCCAAGAATTGAAATCCATTAATATAACATAGAGTCTTGACGTATGCTTTGGCTACTGTTGATAATCCTAAATGTTATTTGTACAACATTTTAGCTCATTGCTACTAATAAATTCGTTTGGATATTGATTTGTTAACTAAACATATGCTAGTGACGCTTCGACGTATGCTTGTATCAAAACGTAGTTTGGAATTTTAAAATAAAAAATATATATAGATAATATTTACTAAAAATGCGATGTTTGAACGGTCATTAAATATAGTGAATTGAAAGCTCAATGATAAATATATTATTCAAACTAATATAGAGATATTTAGAAAATAATCTGGCATTGGATATTGAAAGGGGGAAGAAAATTTGTAAATATATTTATAAGGCAGTACTCAAGAAATTATACAGAGATCGTGTGCGAAATGCACTAGCGGAAAACGTGTTATTTTTAGATTTTTATTTTTTTCTCGAAATTTTTCTATTATAAAATTATCAAATATTGTATGATTTTACAATCCTGAATAAATGCACCAACTATTGATAAAACTTGCCAATAGACTTTAGTACATTTTTGTTAAAGAAAGGCTTCTCAAAGTTGACTTATTTAAAAAAAAAGAGTGCGCGTAAGGTTCACACACGATTGAAGTAAAACTTATTTGCAACTGTACAAGATGGCAATTAAGTAAAAATAAATACATCATATAACAATTTTGAATAATTTGTATTAGTGATATGGTAACACACTCGTTATGCACACATTTATTAGTGTCGACACATTTATATAATGTTAATTATAAATTATATATTTATAATAGCATTAAAAATATGTATAATATTTAAAAACAATAATGTAATTAAAGTCATACTTCAAATATGACATGATCGGTTTGTCATTGTAATTAGCATTTAGAAATGAACCAGAGAAATAAAGTAATTGATAAGAACTTCATGTAATTAAAATTAACATACATTCATTGACTGCTTGTATTTTTTTTACTTTTTCGCTGGCGATATAATCTCATTCTTTAAACAGCTGTAATGTCTGTCTTGCCTAAAATATTTTTCATTTTAATAACTTCAAAAATTTATAGAAACTACGAATAATACAGAAATAATTTCTAATCAATCAACTTACGTTTAGTACACGGCACAAGTGTTCAATTTGTTTTATTATTTTCAAGGAACAGGGTAAAGTATTCTTCTGATTCAGGCATTTTTCATTTAATCAAGATTTGTACTAAATTAACTTTAAAATTCACGTCGCGCCTAAAGAAGTTTTACTTCAAAAAAAACTAATTCTTAGTTCAAGAAAGTATTAATTCTTGAAAACTCTAAGCAATTGCGTCATTATTTTTGACGCTCTAAGCAATTGCGTCATTATTTTTGTGGTCCTAAAAATATGATTTACGATTACGGATGCAAAGTTCAAATGATCAAAATTAATAAAAATTGATCACAATAACCTAAAAATGGTCAAAATTTCATCAAAGCTCTAGATTGCAATTAAAAGCTCCTAATTTCCAAACAACGTTAGATAATTTACTTCTGTAATTCTTTTCAGGACAGTTATATCACCTAGTATATAGTATCACCTTGTTTCGGCTTGATGTCAAATTCTGGGACACCCTGTATAGTAAATTAAAAGCATTGATAATGAATTAAAAATTTGAGAAGAAGAAAGGAACTGAGTTCAGCATTGAATGAACTAATGCTGAACCATAATCCAATCTTTTAATATTAAAATCATCTTAACAGATAATGCATGCATCTCATGCATCTCTTTTCATTACTCATTGCAAATAATAAAGAAATCTGATGAGCATTTGATTTAATTAGAGGCCTTAAAAAACAAATTGATTATGCAAATCAAAACATGAAAAATTCTACTATCCCGTTTTGCTATTTCGCTCAAAGAAAGCTCGATATGAATAAAACATCAAAGTAAGAATGAATATGAGTAGATTTTAGTATGCTATCTACTATGTAATTACGATATTTGCACCATCTGAATGAAACATAAAATATATGAATGAGCTCCGAACTTGTTATCTGGTTATTCGATATGTCATACTAATTTGCCTTCAATTCTGTTCACGCTACGACATGGATTCTATGAATGATTTAAACATATAGATGATTCAATCCCATTCAGATGCTAATTGCGGATATACATAGTGAGTAAGTAAGCGATGTTTTATCGCATATTTGCCAAAACAAGCGGATATTTGGAATTTTGCTTCCCAGATAACAGCATATACAGCGAAAAATATCAATTTCAATAATAAAACTGTTCATATAAATTTTTGTAGAGATTTTGTACGATAAAATCAGCATCTAATCATTTAGTTGTTTGTACAGATTTATCAATGTTTTCATCAGCATTCACTAAAAATTATGTTATCTTATATAAAATTTTAGTTGCTATGAGATATTTAGAAAGTTTTCTATTGCCTGTATGCAAAATATTTTGAAAACTAGTGGGGCGCATGGCATAGTGCCTTAAGGCAAATTGCAGGAACTTCCCGCACCAAATATTATTATATTTTTAAAAGATTAACATTTTTGAAAAAAAAATTACTCTGAAAAATTAGATTTTTGAAAAACTATAAATTTTTGACAAAAATTTACTTTTTTTTTTTAAAAAAAAAGACTTTTTGAAGAAAAGTGTATTTTGAAATATTTTGGAAATTCTGAAATTTTTTTCAAAGCAATCGTACTGCTTTAACTGCATAGAGACAAAATATCAAAGCGCGTAAGCGCCGCGCCGCCGTCTAACGGATAAGCATTGGTATGGAATCCATAAGAATGTAAAAAAAATTATACTTATTGTTAAAATCTCTATAAAATATCTGATAATTTGATGTGCATATGTCTAATGATCATTTTTCACCGCCAGATGGCATTTTTTTTTACTTTTTTTTTACTAGATCTCCGAAACCGCTAGACCTGCCTTCATAAAAATTTGATCAATTCTTTATCTTGTTAATACAAGTAAAATGCTTCTTGAATTATTCAAATCGGACGCTCCGTTCTCTTAAAAACTGAGTTAGCGTTTTTGGCACTTTTTGCCCCATATCTTCGGAACGACTAGGCCTGCCTTCGCCAAAAACTAATCAGCACGTCTCCTTATCAATACGAATCGAATGTTTTTTGAATTATTCAAATCGCTTCATCCGTGTTCCCGAAATCGTCGACGAAAATTTGTATCCGAACACACACACATACATCCATTTTTTCTAAGGTATGCCAAAATATGCAGAAACCTCTGAATTGTAAAGATATATAAAAAATTTCATTTTCGATTTTTTTGCGATTACTATAACTTACCCTATGGGAAGTTAATAAATGTCGCTACATTTTATAACTTAGTTCTTCGAATGTATGAATGTAATGACTTCGAATGTGTAATGACTTCGAGAGGAGGAATATTCCAGGTCACTACGAAAGCCCTCATTTACACTCGAAAAAATAAAAAACACTAATTTTTAAATTGCTTATGACATCCATAGTGATTTATTTTACATTGTCTAGAAGATTAGTTAACTAGAATCTGTAACAACATATGAATATGTATGCAAACACACATGCGACGTTGGAGTGTATGCTCCTCCAAGGCGACGCGCGTCCGTAGTTAATTGGAATTTACGGCTGATCTGCAGAGCACAGAAGCTCGAGACGCTCTCGCGTTAAAACGAGATGGACGCTACCACGAGACATGAAACCATCTTGTCTTGAAAGCTGACGACTCAAAATAGATAAACTGCTGAAGAGCATGTAATATTAATAATTTATTCTTCAAATATTATTTTTGTAATACTATGGTAAACGCTAAATAAATATAAATTTTATTTGATATTTTCAGCAAGAATATGATAAAATCCACATCACAACATGGTCGCGAATGTGAATGCTGTATCATTCATTTTCATTGTGATACAGAATAACATGAATGCTTTAGCATTCAAACTTTGAAGTCAATTATTAACTTCCCATAGGGCAAGTTATAGTAATCGCAAACAAATCTAAAATGAAAATTTTTATATATCTTTACGTTTCAGAGGTTTCTGAACATTTTGGCATACCTCAGAAAAAATGGATGTGTGTGTATGTGTGTGTGTATGTGTGTGTGTATGTATGCATGGATACAAATTTCCAGTCACGTTTTCAGGCGCACGGATCAACCGATTTGAATGGTTCAAAAAACATGCGATTCCTATTAATAGGGAGATGTGCTGATTAGTTTTTGGCAAAGGCAGGTCCAGCAGTTACGGAGATGAAGAGCAAAGAGTGCAGAAAATAGAAATCGAGTTTTTGAGAGAACGGAGTAGCCGATTCGAATGATCTAAAAAACATTCAATTAGTAATGATTGGGAGAAGTGTTTATTAGTTTTTGGCAAAAGCAGGCCCAGCCATTTCAAAGATACGGAGCTAAATGTGTAAAAAATGACAGTTTTTGAGAGAACTAAGCGTCCGATTTAAATGAATCTATTTGAAAACATTCAGTATTCCTCGAACATTTCGTTACAGTACGAGAAGCTCCAGCAATTTGCCTTAAGGCACGATGCCATACACCCCATTAGTTACTTTTTGTTTTTATAATATATGTCAGAATAATGACTACCTGTTTCCCTTAATGACTCCCCCATCAAACATCACGTGTATTTTTAGTTCCGAGAAAAATTTGTGAAAATTTTTAATTTTCTTGAAAATGTTTGAATTTTTCTTAAACAAAAAAAAACAGATAAAAATAAATACACGTGATATCTTACTATACCCCTATTTCGTGATTTTTTGTCAAACCTCACCTCCCCCTAAAAACCTCACGTGATTAATGCGCGTCCTTGGGCATACATATTGCGTAAAACAGAAGCTAAATACTTGACGTGGATGCTAAAACATTCAACCTATATAACCTACTCTTATAAACAATGTTCAATCAATTTTTTAAGACTGTCAATTTTTGTACCTTGCTCAAGCTTTTACTGTCCGCAAATGTGGTAAGATAGCTACCAGTCTTGATGTATTAGATTTTGCATAATTATCGAACAAATTTCTTTTATAAATTAATGTACTTTAACTTCAGTCTGCTTTTCCAAGGATTTCCAATCACCTACCAATATCACTTTCAAATTAATACATTTAGGTAAAAATTCTTCAAAACCAACATTTCTTATTCGATAACTGCAAGTACCACCACTCTCAGTCATTTTTCAATAAAATAATGAAAAGAATTTAAAAAAAAAATGTTTGTTCAAAACTTGATAACAGTCATAATAGTAATAGACATATTGTCTATTACATTAAATGATTCCATTATTAACATTATTACGACTAAGAAGATTGTAAATGAACAGAGTAATCATAGATACAAGTAATAGTACACTTGATAAGACATCTTGTGCTTAATCATCGTTTACGACCAATGAAGGTATGCACATATATTGAATATGCGCCAAGAAAAACATCTAAGAAATTATTACATTCAAGTACATGACTCATCTTTGTTTTAACTACTGCATCCAGGAAACGCTGGGAAAAAATACCAGGGAATATTAAATAGTTACCATAATTTCCAATAAACGCAAATTCATTTGAACAATGATGAATGCAGAGGATAAATTTGTGCCACAGAATTGCAATGGAAAGTGATTTATCATTCAGGAGAGCCTGTATACTCAAAAATAACATTCATAGGTTACCAAGAAATGCAGCAAACACGTACATGCTTATTACAAAGCTCGATAATAATTTGATTAGCATGTATACGGGTTCAATGACTGGTTGATAATTGCAAAGATATATATATATATATATATATATATATATTAGAGATGGGTAACTCACTCCGGAGTTATCACTCCGATACAACTCCTCCCTCGGAGTGAATACGAGTAGAGTTGTCTCACCGGATTTGTCATATCTGACTCCCCTAAACTGGTACTAAATCTGTTACTGCGTTTTTGCTTTGGGAAAGAAGCTGTCGATTTCTCGTCTCCCAGACGGTTTTATGAGCTTTTAGGTATACCTTTTTTTCCCGAAAATACAAAAAGATTACTTCAAAGATACAGAACAATGAAATTGTTTTCAAGTGTGAATAGCTCCAATGTATAATTTATTGAATAGTTAGGGGTCATATTTCTAACTACGACAATCTTTGGCCTGGTGACGATTTGTTCACAAATCACAATATGTCAATATACATTGCATTCATATTTTATAATAAAACCTAATGGTCAGTCAGTTCTGCAAAACTTGTTTAATAATATATATTTCGCGATAAAAAAGAGCTTTCAAAGGCTCGAACAATTTGACAACAAGCAATTATAGGGATGTTTTTAAAAGCAATATTCCGGGCGCTGGCCTACTTTATTTATCCTGACTTGGCCATTCAATAAATTGCGTATGAAAACGTGATGAGACCGTACAAACACGTAGATGGAGATAATAAATAGCCGTTTAATTACTGCGAACAACATTTCAGTATCAGTTTTCATTATCAATAGGTATAATGAAACGCATTGAAAAATTATTAAAAGATCGTACGTACAGTTTATAATAATTGAACAATAAAAATTAACGGCATTTATATATTCACAGTCGTGTATTCAAATCTTTTTAAAATATATAATTTTGATACCTTTTATCCAGATTAAGGTATAACAAATGATAATCGTAATAATCATGAAATATACCTGATACCTGAAAATAATATAACATTGTTGCAGCTGCATCAGTGAACATTATATAAATGCATACAAATTCCAAATTCTGAAAACAATTTTAGTAGGTATGAATTGCGCATGCAGATAACAGGACAAGAGTCTGCAAGAAAGAGGCGTCAAAACGGCGACTGGCGATACCCGATGCTCCGAACGTATAGCCTCTTGAAAGCAAAGAAGAATGGTCTCGGGAGCTCGAAACACGCATAAACAGCCGAGTGATGGACCGGCGTAAAAATGTAAGATATTAAGAAAAATAAAATGAAATAGTAGAAATATTAGGTTGGCAACTAAGTAAATGCGGATTTTTGATAGAAATCGAAGATATTTTTTCGCAGAATTGAATAATTATCTAATACATAGTCCATTTTGATCACTGATTTTTTGTTATGAGCAATTAACATCATTTTTCAAGCAACATCACTATCCCACCTTCATAAAACATCTGGTTTTTATTAGCAAAAAATTGAATCAGGTGCAATTTGACACCATCTTAATCATTAAATTGTTTAGGTACAAGGTCAAGACTATATGGCGCATGTGGCAAAATGTCTCCACCAAGTCCCAATAATTTTTGCCAAGTAGCCAAAAATATGTAATCACAAAAATGTAATCCGCTCCGATTTGTCAATTCAGGCCGCTTTTCTTCAACTATGTTGTTGTTGTTTAATTTCGTTAGTTGTTTATTGTAGACATCAAAATTTATCGTTCTGTTGGGTGTAGAAAACAAGCGTCGTGTGATTCGGGCTTAAGAGTAAAAGTAGACAATTTCTTTGTAATCAACTTCAACCGGTTGAACAAAACGTTTTTCATCTTTGGATGAATAATCACCAGAACAAAATTTGGCAAACCAATTTTAATAACGCTGTTTTCTGCTACATCATATAAATCGCTCATAACTTTTTGTTTTTGCAGAAATAAAAAGTTTCGGTTAGATTTTCCATGTTGTAACGAACTCCAAATGAAAACCACGCAATAAACCAAAAAACTATTTTTTGCTGCTGGAAACGTAAATTGCCTGCCATGCTTTTGAATAAAGGCTTTTGGATTAAGTCAGCAAACCTAACAATAAGACAATTGAAACCATCTACCTTGAAAACTTTTTTTTTTATTTTTTATTTTTATTTTATTAAAATGGCCTCGTTTTATCTTGAAAACTTACTTAGTTGCCAACCTAATAGAATTTGTTTCAGCAGGTCATACTGAAAACTATTGAAAATACCTATTCCATTCCCTTTTCCTTTATAAATTTAATGATATTTTAAACAATTTAGCCTCAAAACAATTCAAAATTATTTTTAAGATTTTGTGAATAATAGAAAAAGAGCGAATAACAGCAAAAAAATAACTTTTTAAAAGCAAAAGCCATTTTGCTTGTGATTCTGATAACCATTTCAATGTTAATAATAGATAAAACTAAATAACTCAGTTGTAATGGATATTTTCACTGAAAAATTGATAAATTGCGTTAACAAGATTAACACCAATTAGCAATTAATAAAACAAACTATGTATGCAATGAGCGATCTTCTCACGATATTATTTAAACAAATGTGATCCGAATTAATTAACATATTTTACAACTCCACCGTAGAACATTGTGCCATCGCTTAAATAAAATATTTTACGTTGTTTACGTTAAATTATCCTAAAAGAAACTATATATCATATTTTTTGCGTATCAAAAATGTCAAAAACGTTGTAAACTCAAGAAGAGATTGATTAAATTAATTAGTACAGTATAATAAAACTTTGCCGGATAAAATGTATAAAACGCTACAATATTCTATAACATCAATAGAACGCTTTCAAATCAAGAAAAGAATCAAGAGAACAGATAAACCCATTTTACAAGAGATACACATTCCCATTCATCAATCTACAAATAGAACGCTACAGCAATACAATTGATGTAAACATCTTCATCAATTTTTACTATGGACATTATTTCTATATTTACAAACAGTGATTCTATATTATCGCAGTTAATCAGAGGCCTCGATCATAATTATCATTTGATACACAACAAAGTCACACGTGTCGCGGCCTACAGCGCCCGCGGGTAGGTTACATTCCACGGAACACTTCCATCTTGTGTTTGAGTTTCTTGTAAATTGTAGCAACACCCAAAAATCATACCGAAAGATTGCAAGAAGTTGAGAAAGTAAAGATTTGAGATAAATATGGGTCTAATTAGTGTTCTGCGTAAATAAATTATGAACAAGATATTTTATCTTGTAAATATTTACTATAAACCATCATACCCGGACGCCCATTCAACGGATTGGCATTGGATTTAGACATATTTTAAGAACGGTCAAAAATATGCTAATATTGAGAATAAAATGAGTGCAAATATTAAAATAAAAGAAAATATCTACTATATATAACACAAAAAATATATATAAAATAGCTGAATGCAATAAAGCATTATTAGTCTTAGAGCCAGAGAACTATTTGACTAACCTGTTTTCTCGGAAAGTAACATTCTAGCAGTCATTCTGCGATTGCGTCATCATCCCTTCAATTTGTGAAAATGTCAAAAAAAAAATTCTTTCATAACTTGCTCCCACAAGGCTCAAATTTTGAAGATGTATTCTTTTAACCGTTCAGAAAGCATATATAAAAATCCAGCCCATTCTGACGGTTGCAAGGGTCTGCCAGTCGAGTATATAATAATCACGACGCCCAAGGGTGTGGGCGCATTGCCATACATAATCGACTAACACCCTTGTATTCAAATAATTTATACGCCATTTTGAGGTCTTTTTGAAAACATCTGATATATTAAAGGTCAAATTTGTATCTCACCTTACGGCCAAAGTGGCCCTTTTTTCAAACTTAATTTTTAGCACCACCCTCAAAATTTGATCCTTGTGGGAGCAAGTTATGAAAAAAATTTTTTTGACATTTTCACAAATTGAAGGAGAAGGGATGATGACCCAATCGCAGAATAACTGCCAAAATGGTACTTTCTTAATGGGTTGATAATAAAATATCATTAAAAAAATTCTAGTTATGAGAAAACAGGTTAGTCGAATAGTTCACTGGCTCTTAGACTATATCGAATCGAAAGCATTCGAATCAAGCCCTTGACATCCGATTCTAATCACATTTTACTTGATTCGAATCAACTGAGATATATTTACTGTGATACAATATGTGAGAACATAAACATTAATTAAAAAGTTTAATAAATGTTATAAGTCGAAAAATGTAATTTTAATAAATATAAATATAAAAAAATGAATTAAATCATGCGAGCAAGATTCCAAATATTGTTTTATATGCTTTAAATGCAGAATTGTTTGGTTATCTATTATTGCAAATTAATTTGAAAATACATTTAAAATCAAATTAAATTTTTAATAATTTTTCTAATATATTTTTGATAGTAATTTATGTGTACAAAATTTACTGGTTAAACCCAGCTTATGTGTACAAAATTTATTAGTTAAACTCAGCAATTTCGATCATCTTTACCATATAAATATATCAATGGGTTTTTTGCCTTGGCTTCTTGTCCATATATCGACTTGATTGGAGTTGAATCAGATCATGATTCGAATCAGTTTTTTTCTGATTCGAATCACTCAAATAAGGAAACGTTTGAGTCGGTACTTCACTACTAAAAGTTGAAAGGGCTTAATTATTTTTATATCAAAATTCTGTTTATTTTTAATTTTCCAAATATGCTGTTTAATAATAGTATTTGATTTCAATGTGCTTTTTGGGACTAAGGGGCGACCATTATTCACTTGAGGCTTAAAAGGGTGCGTCTAGCAAAAAACTGCTACGAAATATCACATGGGTAGTGGTCTAGTAAAAAAAATCCATTTTTTTAAACTCAAACATTTAACGTTTTTCCTAGGTACCAAAAATGGTACTAAAAATGTATGGTGGGATGGTAATTTTACGTATCACCTTAAAAATGGATCAAAATACAACAAAATTCTGAAAAAAATTTATTGACATCTTTAATATGTGAAATACTCATATATCTTCATCTTATTTGTTATGAAATGTGAATAGTTTATTACTTACATAGGTCATGTTTGATAAGGTAGCTCATTAGAGAACTATTGCTATGCTTTATGAGTTTTGCAATTTATACCTCAGATTTATACACAAATCTCCATTGTGCAATAACATGAAATTATGTTGAAAACATATGCGCATATTTTGAATAAAATATATACATATAGAGAATATAATAAGCACGAAAGAACTTTAATCGAAGAGATAATTAGTAATTATTGCAAATCAGAATTGAAATCGGTAATGTGTAAGAGCAGAGTATGGCAAAATTTTTAATAATTGCTTTTTATGTGTATTTAGATCACCAATGATATGTTTGCAAAATTAATAGATGGAATGTGGAACATATCTGAAATGCATGTGCATTACTTACATAAATTATGACTTACTGTAGTATTTCATTACTGAAATATGAGTTAAATGTAACTAGAAAGCAAAAATTGATACTAAACAATTAATAAAACTAAAAATCCAGTTAAATAAAAAATATTATATCCCGATGATATAAAATTACATAGGTTAATTATTACTTCCAGAAAATCAAAATTGTGCCAAGCAACGTTAAAGGTTAGACAAGAAGAATAGATATTTTACCCTGATTTTTATAGAACTTTAAGGGGCACAACTAGTGTAACCGCCTAAAAAAGGGTGATTTTTGGGAATTTTTATTATTTCAAAAACTACTTTATCAATAATTTCAAAATTTTAGGAATATATTTATACATGTTTTAGAATACATAGTAAAATTTTTGAAGAAAAAAATTAAACATGTTTGAAGTTATCGTCGATCTCCAACGGCGCGACGAAAAAAGGCCCTTCACTGCTGCAGTGATTCCTGCCTTCTACGTGGATGAAATTTAAAAAAAAAAACTCTAGTTAAACTAGATAATATTGTCTGTAAAATGGACTACGATAAAGAAAAAAAATCAAAAATTGACAAAATGACGGCGTTTTTTTTAAAAAAAGTCGAATTATGCCCAAAATTTTGGTCGTTTTTGGATTGCCAAAATTCGATTTTTGATCCGATCAAAAAATCGATAATCCATTTTACGGAAAATTATATATAGAACATGTAAAAAAAATTTGATAGTGATCGGATCATTTTTTTGAGTAATCGCTGCAGCAAATTCGGAAAATGCTGTTTCGAGAAAAACGCGTTTAAAGATAAAATGATCGTTATACTATATACTATATATATACTCTTTAAATGGCTGTAACTCAAAAACTATTTAAGATATCGATTTAAAATTTTGGCATGTTATTTTTAAAGGTATAACTTATCGAAATATGGAAAAATTTACAATTCGATTTTTTGAAAATTTCACACTAGTTGTGCCCCTTAATGATTGCAAATAGCAGAAATTCTATTCAATAAGAATATTAACTATAATAAGTACCGAGCGACCGAGAGGTAACGAGGAGTACGCGCTACTAGAGGAGAACGTACAGAAAAACAGATGGCAGACTTGAAGGCCGGTGCTTGACCTGTTCCGATATAATTGAGTGGGTGCCATACCTGGAAAAGGCGCTGAAATCACCATGTATATAATCGATAATTAAGCCGATATCAGAAAATTCTTAGCTTGAATACTTTCATTTGTTAATAGAAAATAACGATAGGCTATTTGCCACGAATGGATTGATAGAACGATATGCCATAGTATATAAAACAATCCGGGAAAAGGTATGCTATGTAATAGAACAATGATTGAATACTGGTAAGTAATAAACTTGTTGACTTGAATTATTTATTCACGGTTTAAAAAGCATTTGGCATATTACAAGAAAGATTATTAGTGCTGAATAATTTAAAATACTTAATATATAATAAAAAATGGATACTAACAGGGCCGGTCCTACCTTGCATGCGATGCATGCGAAAAATGCGGGCGCAGGCCTTAGAGGGCGCTAAAACGAGCTTCGGAAATAAAATTTATAATATATCATTTATTTTTTTTAATACAAAATCAAGAATACTTAATAGTTTATAATAACCTATCTAACTAGTTGTTGAAACGGAACTTGTTAAAAAAAAAAAAATTACAAATTAAAACAGAAAAAATGGAGAATTGGGAGTCAGTGCTTAGAAAATGGCTTATTTATTCCGAGAAATTGAATTGTAACTTTTGTTTTTATAGCAAAAGTTTCGATCTGATGAACTTTGAATTTTGAAATACATGGCTTACAAATGAAGAAAATATGAAAAATGAAAGCAAAATTTACTTTGAAATAAAAATCTTAGAGCTTTTACTATGCATACTGGTGTTCATCCTCTAAATTTGATTATTAACTATGCTAAAAAAAAAATTTCATGCGGGCGCTGAGGACCCCAGGACCGGCCCTGGGTACTAATGCCTTAAGGCAGGTCCGTGAGCTGAGTTAAACTCTAACTCGATTCAGGAAAGAATAGTGTAAGAGATTTCCCATTGCCATTTCACACCGCAGTGCTAGAAACGGGCTATTTTCAATTAGAAACATATTTTTCATCTGTATTTTCCAGTGAATATGGATATAGCTAAAAACGAAGTCTAATAATCGGGTATGGCATCAATAAAAAATTATAATTTCTTTTAAGAATTGATTATACATCCATACTTTTCAGATATAATCTTATCCTTCATTCAATGTAAACTAAAAATAAAATAATTGAATTGAATAAATTATAAAGAACAAGAAGTTGATCTTAGTGTTAAAAACAGAAAATTCAATAATCCATGGTATCAGGATATGGTAATGCACTACACTAGGTAATATAAACATTAAAATGCTAATCGCCATGTCAGTCATATGTGTCTGACGCTAAGAAGTATTACATAAGTCATGTCAGACATAAGTAACTACAGTTTTTTGAAAAAAATGTCTTGGGCCAGAAATTTGCTGATTTCTTACATTTGCTGATTGAGACATTTTTAACTAAATTATCTAAGTTACCATGCCCCATGTAAAAATATTTCTGATATTATCGTAGCGATTAACGTGTTACAGGGATGACTATTTATAATTCTGTTCAAGTTAACCTTTTTATTTCTTTTCAAATATCTTTTTTTTATATTATCTTATCCTATGTAAATAAATAATATTGTTACATTCTGTATTATGTAATTTTGTTTTAAGTGCATTATTAATTTTACTATATATTGTAATTTATCCATATTGTATAATAATTGTATATATTAATTGTTATCCATAATGTAAAATAATTGTATTTTTAAGTAATTATTGTGGGCTATATATTTAAAAAATAAAATGTATTATGTCAGAAAAATGTAACAAATCGAGAGCAAAAGGTCATATTTCTTTGTCTAATAAAACATAATCGTTTATGCGTTATTAATAGTTAAATTTATGCGTATAAATGATAACAAAATCATATTCTTATTTAACATTTAACGCAACAAAACGGCATTTAAGAAATCAGATAGTAATTGCAATTACCATAACACAATGAATTATATTATTGCATGGTTATAGTTCACGATTTGTATAATTATTTTAAGAAAAATGCATTGATATATTTTTAATCAAACTAATGAGGATCAGATAAAAATATACTTGCACCGTGCATTAGATAAATAATTTAAAAAATGTAATCTTTGTATAAATCCATATAATCCAGCATCGCGAAATAGTTCCCGTTAAATCTGACTAATATGCAATTAAATGTTTTAGAATACATAAAGATTTGCCAATAATTCTTATAATTTAGGTATGTTTTGTATTTTTCCGATCTTGTTTTTGAGATCAAATATATTATCATGCAGTCTGAAATTTCACCGTAAACAAATCCTGTACCGGATGGTCATAAAGTTGTCAAGCAACGAGAGCTTTGTTGTGCAAAAATAAAAATAAGCTTAAAGAACCATTAAAATGTGATTTAAAACAATACTTTGGGAATCGAGAATATGTATATTATTTTTTAGTACTTGCTCATTTAATGAAGTTCATACTTTTTGTTGACAAACGGGAAAAATAGAGATAAACAACTTGAATTACCAAAATTTTCAGATCTTAAGGTAAAGTGAACTAATAAAATTTATGTTGCTGTTAGATAGATACAATATATATTTCAAATATTGTTATATATTAATGTACTCATTATTACATTAGTCTAAAAACTGTTAACTCTAATTTAGGTAGTATAATGTGTTATTTTTGTAATATTGAATACTGAGCGTACATCTCTATCATGAATTTCTTTATCCAAATAAATCTTATCAAATGTTCACGATATCGAATAACAAACTTCTCAGAAAAACCTGTTTTTACTAGGATTATAAAAGCATGAACTAAATGCATTCTGAAATACAAAAGATTTCTTAAATTTCAGCTGGTATTCTTAATAAAGAACGTAGAAGAAACTTTAATGAAAAAATATATTATACAAAAGCTCATGGCTCTACCCTCGTCAACAAGTCCAAAAAGTAACACAAAACCTGCCTCAAGTCCAGGTCAAAAACTCGAAATATGGGGTCTCTTAAGGGTCTTATTCAAAGCACAACCATTTTTAAAGAACCGTGACTTTTGGCAATAGAAAACTACCTGCTTTTCTCAATAGGGCGTTTATTTTAAAACGTTTTCTACTTTTGTAGATCGTCCATATTAAAACCAAAAAAAGATAGAAAATAATATTATATATATAAGTTTTGTATGTACATAAACACATACACTTAAAAATTGTCGGTGATTTTTAATACTATTATACCAAAAAAGAAGGTATCTGTATTTCAGATCAATTGAGAGAATCGAAATCAATGTTAATATGGTTCTTATATAAAATGTGTGTAAATGCACTCCTAAGATCTAAAGCAATAACTTATATAGAGCGTATATTTTAAAACGTTTTCTACTTTTGTAGATCGTCCATATTAAAACCACAAAAATGCAAAAGCAAAAGATATATTATTTGGCTTTTTATTAGAGCCGTCATTTATAGATAGAAAATAATATTATATATAAGTTTTGTATGTACATAAACACATACACTTAAAATTTGTCTGTGATTTTTAATATTATTATATCAAAAAGAAGGGAAACTGTATTTCAGATCAAGTGATAGAATCGAAATCAATGTTAATATGGTTCTTATTATTTTATATAAAATGTGTGTAAATGCACTCATAAGATCTAAAGCAATAACTTATATAGGGCGTACATTTTAAAACGTTTTCTACTTTTGTAGATCGTCCATAAAAACCACAAAAATGCAAAAGCAAAAGATATATTATTTGGCTTTTTATTACAGCCGTCATTTATAGATAGAAAATAATATTATATGTAAGATTTGTATGTACGTAAACACATACAAATACACTAAAAATTGTCTGTGATTTTTAATAGTAAAGGAAGAAATCTGTATTTCAGATCAACTTGATTGATAAAATCGAAATCAATGTTAGTATGGTTCTTATATGAAATGTGTGTAAATACACTCCTAACATCTAAAGCAATAGTTTCAATTATGATAAATATTGGGTTGTTTTCAATACAATTTCAATCTTATTGTATTGAATCAAATAAATATATGGTAAGTTCAAACAAATGACAAACATAAAAAATCATTAATCATGTATCATGTAATTAGGCAAAAGAACGATCACACGTGTTATGTAAATATCGATTTATACGCAAAATTACTACGCATTTCCACGAAGTCCTTGATCTGTTTAGAGTATTTTTAATCTCATCGATTTCATATATAAAAGTTCGAATATCCTAGTAGTTTTAAATGATTATTTCAACCGCCAAACTTAGTAATCATTTACTATTGCAAAAACTAAGCTCATATCCAAGTGACAGATATGTGACATTAATGACATCAATAGCATTAATGTCAAATTGAAAACTGTCGCTTACAAAACAGATAAACAAAATTATTAACGCAATAAGTACACATGATGTAATGAATAAATGCATCGATTCCCTTACTCTAAACAAAATAAATTTGTATAATTACTTTTATCCAACATGGCCTTCCTATTTCTGTTCCTGGATCCCATTTTAGTGAACTCAAGCTTTGTCCTGTGTTATATCGAAGACACTGCCAATGGGACGAACGTCGTTCTTTTAGATAACCAAATATATCGTCTTATCGACATATTCTTTAAAACATTTCTGTATTTTTATACAAATCTCTGAACACAACACACACTCAACGTCACTAAGAGTCGATATAGAATCGAGCACTCACACACTAAGAACAAGTTTACGTTTTCATATGTTTACTATTATTGAAAAACAGGAGTCTAAACACTTTCAAAATTCATTTACTTGAATTTATCCAAACACACTGCTTAAACATCGTTGCAAAAAGTTGTAAACGAAGGATAATATAGAGTTTTCAGTAATATGACACAAAGAATGTCCAATATGGCGCAGAACGCTCCGTACGATAGGAATGGCCAACACAGACTAAACGCGAAGTGGCAGCACTGTCGGTATTTGTGCGCTGACTGATACACAGGGTCGCCACTGCAGTAGTGGGGGGACCAGTGGACAATAGATACTAATGTGATTGAAAAATAAAAAAAAATCATTTTTATTTTTATTTCTGAAAGATGAATCAGATTTTACCAACTAGTCTGAAGAAATACTTATATTAGTTTATATAACTCAAATTAAAGCATAGATACGAATTAAATTATTTGGATCCATACTCTTCTTTTATCTATACTCCTTATCCATATACATATACTCTTATTTTATCTATGTTTGTATCTGCTTACAGCGATATCAATTTTCACTTGAGAATAGATCTTAAATATGTTTCCGAGTAAAAACATTCTTTCCCGAGTATTGCTGCACTAAATTGAGTAAAAAGTCACCCCCATTAGATAAATTCTAATTATAAATTAATAAAATATGGATACGGATTCGACGTATGAGTAATAAGGAGGCGTCCATTATTCACGTGAGCGAGTTTTTAAGGATTTTTGGACCCCCTTCTCTTTCTTGATAATACATGGTTAAATTTAAAATTACCCCCCCTGCCCCACCAAACATCACAAAATAAAAAAATTCAAATGTTTGATTTTTTTTTAAAAAAATCGACTAAAAAAATAAATACGCGTGATATCTTACTATACCCTTTCCTCCCCCACGTAATATTTTGTGATTTTTTATCAAACCCCCCCTCACCCTAAAAACCTCACGTGATTAATGGACGCCCCTTAAACAATTTTTGAAAGTTATGAGTAACTATATTAAATAAATATATATATATATTTTGCTTAACAAGCCCTTCTTTATTTTTACTTATTATAGAAATATTGCAGGCATAACATTGAAACAAATATGATTGAAATAAATCAGAGAAATCATTTTTAGTTTCATTTCTGAAATAGAAATTTATTTTTATTAAGTAGTCTAAAGAAATACTTATATTAGTTTATATAACTTAAAATAAAGTATGAATACGAAATTTAAAAATTGAATCATTTGCATTTGCTTATCTAATATATAATACAGATTCGATGTATGAAAAATATAGAATTTTTTAAAAATATGAGTAAGTACATATATTTAACTACATAATGCAAAAAGCTTAAAATGTCTTAAAAAAATACAATTAAATTTACGAAAGTAATAAAATATAATTTTTATTTCAATGAATAAAATATTTTTTTGCAATTATGATTAGGTATGTTTAATTGAACAATTTTTTTGCTAAACCATATTTGCTAAAGTCTTAAACATTTGGACATAATATAAAAATTTTGTAAACACTACAATTCTACTGCAACTATTTTCCAGATTTTGCATGTCTTAAAAAATATAATTAAATTTACAAAAGAAATAATTTTTATTTCAAAGAATAAAATAAAAATTTTGAAAATTATGGGTAGGTATTTTTAACCATTTTTTTTGCTAAACAACACTAAACATTTGAGCACAGTACAAAAATTTTGTAAGCACAATAATTCTAAATTCTTCAGGTTTTGCATAATTGTTCAAAAAATATAATTAAATCAACAAATGTAACAAAATAGAATTTTTGTTTCAAAAAATAAAATAATTTTTTTGTAAATTATCAGTAGGTATATTTAATTCAAATTTTTTTTAATTGAAGTCTTCAACATCTGGACATAGTATAGAAATTAGATAAACCCAACAATTCTAAATTCTTCAGGATTTGCATAGTTGATCGAAAAATGTAACTAAATTAACTAAAGTAACAAAATTGAATTTTTGTTTCAAGGAATAAAATAGAATTTTTGTAAATTATTAGAAGGTATTTTCAAATAAACAAATATTTTGCTAAGCAATACTAAAATTTCAAACATTTGGGCATAGTATAGAAATTTTGTAAGCCCAACAATTATAAATTCTTCAGGATTTGCACAGTTGATCAAAAAATGTAATTAAATTAACTAAAGTAACAAAATAGAATTTTTGTTTCAAGGAATGAAATAAAATTTTTGAAAATTATGAGTAGGTATACTCAAATGAACAAATATTGTGCTAAACAATACTAGAGTCTTAAACATTTGGACATAGTATAGAAATTTTATATAATTGTTAAAAAAATATATAAATTAAAGAAAGTGAAAAATTTATATAAAATTATCTATTAATATAAACAAATTTGTCTTGATTAACAAGTCTTGATTAACAAAAATAAATTATAATTTTTTTTTTAAAAAAATTCAGCTATTATTAATCCCATTGCCAGCTCTCCCTCTATTCAACGAACCGGTCGTCCCTCTCGCAAAGAGATGAAGAAAAGAGAAGAAGTTGCCCGTCGAACAGCTGTGAGAGCGGGTGGGCATTAGTTAAGCGAGCAACAGAACTATCTTGAGATACCATAGAAATGCACCGTGTTCAGAATCAGATTGTGGGTTACTGATAAACAGAGGCAAATTTGAAAACATCAATTTTGAAATTAAATTAACATATAAGCGAATTGAATATGTAGCAGTATATTTTTTTGTATAGTAAATTTATGTTTGCCTACCCACATAGAACAGTAAATTTAATTTATTTTATTAATATTAGAGATATTTGTAACATTTTTTTTATTCTCTATTTTATTTTTAACTGTCCAATTAAGAACATTTAATACATTTGTAAAATTTACAATTGTCGGCCGTAAAGAGACATTCTATACTAAAGGGGCATGTTAGAAAAACAACTCAATAGTTGTTTCTCCATTCATATTTGTAACATGTGAATATTTAATCTACATGTAGGAATATTAGACAGCCTTATAAGATATATTCTAATAATAATAGAATAATCACATATGGATGAATCATCCAGGGTCACCATCTACGATGTGAGGAGAAGATTTAGCCCAACGTCTTATAGGACGTAAGGTTCTGGTTGCTGTTAAAATAAATAAAAAATGATTATATGGAATAACAACATGGAGCCAAACAACTAAAGCTAACCTAAATGACATACAGAGAATAATGAATAAAGCCATAAAAATAGCATATAATTTTCCACATTTAACACCCACCAAATACTTAGAGAGAAACAAATAATCATTCACTAAATAACATAATTAAAATAGAGAAATGCAAACTAATACACAAAATGAAATTTAACCGAATTAAAACAAGTGCAAAAATAGACATAAATCAAGATATACATGAACACTACACTAGACAACACAAGAATTTTCACATTGAACACAATAGAAAAAAGAATTTGAGAGAAAATGTCATATGGAGTGCTAGCAAAATATATAACGAATTGCCAAATGATATTAAGATGACCAATGATGACGATAAATTTAAAAGAAAAATAAAGAAATATTATAAGGAAATTGAAGATAATGAAGACCGAAGAGTTATATATAAAGATATTTTAATTACAATAGATATTATATTAAAAAATAATAAAAATAAAAATAGAAATTTAATTAAGTAGTCAAATGAAATGTATATATAAAATACGAAAACTGTTTTTCATAATCTCTCATCCCAGGCACCACTGTCTGACTGAGATATGAAAATAATGTATATAAATAAAAAAAAAAATATCACCACACATAGATATCATGTTGATTGAAAAATCTAAATTTTAAATAAACAATAAAATTTAATTCAAAAATTATATTAATGCCACCCTGTCTTTTGAGATGTTGTGCAAGACGGAATAAAAGATTAGGGATGGGCAATAAAGCGGACGTGACAGAGAGGCGAACAAAATAAGTCGTGTCGCCGAAAGAGAGGCTCAAGCTCGGGACTTCGGTCGCTGCAAGATGTAGGAAACACGGCACGCTCTCGGGCCGTTCGGGTTCCCCATTGCAAGTCATCCCTCCCTAGCAAAGCGATACAATTAATGTGAAAGCACATCTTCGAATTGAAATCGATAATACGACATTTGTGGGGAAAAATTTAAATATTAAGAGATATAATCAAATAAAAATACAAAGTAAACTAGTGAGGCGCATGGCATCGTGCCTTAAGGCAAATTGCTGGAACTGTCCGTACCAAAAATTATGATTTTTTAAAAAACGATTAACATTTTTGAAAAAAAAATTACTTCGAAAAAATTAGATTTTTGAGAAACTATAGTTTTGACAAAAAATTACTTTATTTGAAAAAAAAAATTATTGAAAAAAAAATGTTTTCTTTATTTTGACTTATTTTGGAAATTCTGAACTTTTTTCAAAGTAATCGTGCTGCTTCAACTGCATAGAGACGAAATGTCAAAGCGCGTAAGCGCCGCGTCGTCGTCTAACGGATGAACATTGGTACGAAACCCATAGGAATGTAAACAAAATTTATACTTATTGTTAAAATCTCTATAAAATATCTGATAATTTGATGTGCATATGTCTAATGATCAATTTTGACCGCCAAATGGCATTTTTTTTACTTTTTTCATTAGATTTCTGAAACCGCTAAACCTGTCTTCATCAAAATTTGATCAATTCTTCATCTTGTCAATACAAGTAAAATGTTTTTTGAATTATTAAAATCGGACGCTGCGTTCTCTTAAAAACCGAGTTTCCATTTTTGGCACTTTTTGCCCCGTATCTTCGAAATGGCTTTGCCAAAACCTAATTAGCACGTCTCCATATCAATACGAATCGAATGTTTTTTGAATTATTCAAATCGCTTCATCTGTGTTCCCGAAATCGTCGACGAAAATTTGTATCCGCACACACACACACGCACACATACATCCATTTTTTCTTAGGTATGCCAAAATGTTCAGAAACCTTTGAAACGTAAAGATATATTAACATTTTCATTTTCGATTTTTTTGCTATTACTATAACTTACCCTACGGGAAGTTAATAAAACTATGCTAGTTATAACAAAAATTTACTTACTTAATAGAATGACAACAGCTTGTCAAGTTATTTTTTTTTTTAATATTTAGAGATATACAAATTTAAATTGGTCTAAATCGAACTTTCATAGTTATAACAAAATAACGAACAATTGAATTCCTTATTTTGACTATATTTTCATCACAAAATTTAAATTCGAAAGAAGCACATCTGATTTATTTATCCGTAGAATAAAAGAGACAAATAATTATCTATTAAATGTGTAATGATTAAGTGAGCCATAATAATAATAATTTGTCCAGTACTCGTGGCTTTGTTTTTTATTTTGTTTGGTCATCGGCATGTGCAACGTATACTTACAAAGCTCACATTATAACTTGGTGCTTTTGCATACTGAATTGAGATAAATGATATGTTCTTAATTTGTGATTCGACATAATTTATGGTTAACGTCAAAAATTATCAAATTTTTAACTTTAATAAAATATTATCTGTTGCAGTCAGATTTTGCAACGAGATGGATAATGAAGTAAAAGAATTATTCATTATTTTTATGAACATTTCGAGATTCTGAAGCTAAGGGCCAGGTGGAATATACATATAAGTGTTATAAATTTAAAGCTCAAAACTTATTTGCATCTTAAAATTAGAATATAATAAATTCAATTCCATTGCAAATTTTCAGACCTGTAGTATATTTATAACAACCCCCTAAATATTTTCAATTCAACATGAGTTAATTAATAATTTAAATATTCATGCATAACATTTTTATCTGTCTTGATAGCATCTATATACTAATTACCAGATATTATTATTATTATTTTAATTATATTGTTTATTTAGTATATGTATATCACTTATCATAATGCCATAGTTAAAATAATTATTCATGAGTCCATTTTTGTCAATTTTTACGATTCCTAGAATGATACTGATTAATTTCAAAAATATCAATGATTTTATTTATACAAACGACTTATATTTTTTAAAAACAACCAATTAATCTTACTTTATATTTTCTTTAACATGTTCAATTATTTTTATATGTGGGTAGTTCAGTCCAAATTTCGATAAATTATTATAACATTTACATCTCATAATTAGGAACACATTTTCTACAGATATATAGCGTCATTGTGACATTTACATAAATTGGCGCAGTAATGTGACATTTACGTTCTTGATGCTTTGATAACAATTTGGGGCAATAAATTATACAGTATACAAGCTTAAGTGTAAAATTCATATAAATATAATAAACTCACTTTCTAAATATGTCTCACTTTTCTATAGAAATATAAATGTGAATAACACAAAAAATTGCTTAATCATAAAACAATTTATCAATATGACACAAATTGCCATAATCCACAAGAGCAATTCTCTATCTGAAATAATACTCAAAATATTATTTATGGATTGTTTTATTGCGGCATATAAACGTTGCCATTACTTTAATGTTTCCTTTGATATCACATAAACATTAGCTTCATGGTTTAGTATTATTATTATTAATATTACATCCTGCCCACAGTTCGCCCACCAGCAATATTTACCCAACAATCTGGGCTGCATGAGCTGGCAGATAGGAGACCCGCAGGTGCGAACGTTCTGTGCATTTTGATCACATCCTTCCTTAACATATGCATAACTTGTGAGTGAATAATAAACCAGTAAGAAAATATTAAAATTTTAATTTAATAAGTAGGAAGAAGAAGATACTTTAAAATACGTAGGATTCATAATTAATCAAAAATTTATTTGGACAGAAGACATGAATGAATGAAGGAAAAGATAGTGATACTAACATGAGCTCTGAAAAAGTAAACCACCTATTAATCACTTGAGGCTTTTAGGGGGAGGAGTGTTTGATAAAAAATCACGTGAGGAAGGGAGGGGTTTAGCAAGATATTACGTGTATTTATTTTTTTACCTAAATTTTCAAAAAAAAAATTTAAAAATAACGATTCTTTCGTAAATTCAAAAAAATTGTTCGAGAAACTTTACGTAACTAAAAATACACGTGACGTTTGCTGGGGTAGGAGGGTATATTCAAATATCACAACATATTACCAAGGGGAAGGGGGGTCCAAAAATCCCTAAAAAATCACGCGATTAGTGGACACAAAACAAGATTTTAATACTTAAAGACTTTTACTTTTAAAAATTACGATTTTTTCGTAACTTCGAAAAATTTGTTCGAAAAATTTAACGTAACTAAAAATACACGTGACGTTTGCTGGGGGAGGAGGGTATATTCAAATATCACAACAAATTACCAAGGGAAAGGGGGGTCCAAAAATCCCTAAAAAATCACGAGATTAGTGGACAAAAAACAGGATTTTAATACTAAAAGACTTTTACTTTTAAAAATTACGATTTTTTCGTAAATTCGAAAAATTTGTTCGAGAAATTTTACGTAACTAAAAATACACGTGACGTTTACTGGGGGAGGAGGGTATATTCAAATATCACCACATATTACCAAGGGGAGGAGGGGGTCCAAAAATCCTTAAAAAATCACGTGATTAGAGGACAAAAACATGATTTTGATACTAAAAGAACTAATAATACCTATAGTCATGTATTTATTAACAATATGAAGTCAAACTACAAAAAATATATAATAAAAAAATAAAGCAATAAAAATATTATTATTATTTTGTATGAAGTTTTAATCGTGCTATTATAAGCAATAAAATTATTAATAATACGTAGAAGGGTTTGCTCAATCTGCTGATCATATCGACAATCTCCATCCTTAATTATTCATTAAATCTATTATACCTCCGCAAAACGTTATTAAATACTGTAATATACCGAAGCCAATTATAAAATTATGCAAAAATTATGTAAGATAATTGATAAGACATAACTCATATTAGAAGCTTTAAGTGCCTTCTCCGTAATATGACAATTATCGCATTAACATGATTTTACCGTGAATGAAGCATCAATAATTTCAAGGATACACTGGAAAAGAAACCTATTTAGAATTAAGATTTATTAAAAAAATAATTACGAAAATAATAGAATTATATAAATATATTTTTTATTCTCTCTTTTATTTACAACTGTCCAGTTAAGAACATTTAATAAGTTTGTGGAATTTACAATTGTCGGCCGTAAATGGACATTGTATACTAAAGGGGCATGTTCGATATAATATTCACAATATTTTATTGATAATTATATAATTTTAACTATTTACTTATGAAATATTTTTTTTATAAATAATGACTAAGTTATTTCAATATGAATTATATATGAAGATGTTTTTACATATAGCAATTTCAGGCAGCAAATATTTTGTTGAGGTCTGGATGTTAAAAATTTTCATTTGGCCTTCTCTTTGCCTTAGGGATCTATGACAACTTTTAAGGGGTCCACATCAGCAAAAAGGAATTTTAGACATCCCCTGTAGTGAATCACAACACACCTTGCTAATACCTATGTTTTATTATTATTTTAAAATCAAATAATTAATGTCTAAACTTGTATTTCAATCTTTACTTTAAATGTTCAATACTAAACGTTAGTAAAAATAGAAATTTATAAAAAAAATCGGTATTGGCTAAATAGAGGGTCCATGGCAAAGTTTAAGTCCACGATACGAAGAAGTTTGGGAACTTATGGCCTAGACCATTGTCATCTATCTCATTCCTTTTAATTTCTATTTCTAATCTGTTAAAACATGTTAGTAATAAAACTTATGCTTTAGTTTGGAATCTCAATCAATCAATTTATTCAATAATAATAGTAATAGTTAAACACTAAATTTAAAACACTAAATTAAATTATTTTTTTGTATATTATTTAAAATAAAATAAGGAGGTAAATGTCATCATTAGCAATATTTACAACTTAATTTAATTTCACTTAAAATGCTTCTAAAAATTATCGCAATAATAACTAATGATGATGATTATTTCATTTAATTATATATTTAATATTTTTTAAATAAACCAACATCAGTCCATAGCATATGTCTTGTAGAATTTTTGCTACAAATATTACATCTCATTACAAAAAACTTGCAGCAAAATGCTTTTTAAAAATAAATATAAAGCTGCGCATTCTCCAAATATAACAAATCTGGCACCACAAACAAATTACATAATTAGTATGAAAAACTTTAAAAAGTGTATCAAGAAATATATTTAACATTGTCGTTCGTGGTAAAACGTAGTTAAAACCATTTGAAACACAAAAAAACTGCGTTGCGAGCTAAGATCAACCGAAAAAGCAGAGCATTTTTTATGCGAAGATGTGCACCACCTGCTCTCGGCCGTCACAAGTAAGTCCACAAGCAGGTCTTCGAGCCTAAACTACGACAATAGGCATCATGGTCATATTGGAAGAGATTATTTTTGTGTAATCAGGTAAACACAAAGATATAATTAAATAGATGATTGGATAATTGAAAAATGAGAATTGAGAATTGAAAATCAATGCTGACGATATAGTTCGGTAGATGGTTTCATATATAATTGTTTCACTAATAGTAGCAATTTATTTTCGGTTAAATCCAGGCAGTCTTTTAAACGATAGAGGGTAAATCCAGGCTTAGAAGTCCGAGTGTAAAAAGATCCACCACTAATATCTCAAAAACATGTATATTTAGTAATTTTTTAACACCAATATTTGAAAGTAGAGGGAAAAAGTTATATAATCAGTCATCGCCCCAAATCAAGCAACATCGGTATTAGAAGAAAAACGGAGGGTAAAAAGATTCACCACCAATATCTCAAAAACAAGTAAAGTTTTAAGGAATATCCACCAATATCTCAATAACAAGTAAAGTTTTAAGGAATATCCACCAATATCTCAAAAACAAGGAATTTTATATCACCAATATTTGAAAGTAGAGGGAAAAAGATGTGTAATCAGCCATCGCCTCTAATCAAGCAACGTCACTATTAGGAGATAATTGACTATATTTGAAATCTTTAAGAAAAGTTTTATCTTTCGTTGTTATTTTATTTGGTTGTGAGAACTGTTGTTTAGTTTACGAGACCTTAATATAATTTTTAAGTATACGTTATTTAATTGTTTTATAAGATGTATTGTTAATTTTAAATGAGATTTAACAGATGTTTTTATATAACCAATATCTTACAATTAGATATGAGTAACTTTACCTAGGCTTAGGCGTGAATAATAAAAAATAGTTAATTAAAATGTAAATTCAGTTAAAAATAGCAAGTTTGCAAAAAATAATTTAAATTAATAGTTATTCGAACTATGTTGATGAATCTTTAAGACGAAATACCAGATCAAGATTACATACAGTATTATCTTTGTGAAGAATGTTCCCATGAAATTAATATTTTGTATTGTTTGAATATTGTAGCTATTATTTCGTAAAATCAATTTTTAAATTAAAAATATGATATTGGATCTGTTCGCTCCCTGGATGTCCCATTTACTCTATGCCCTATGGGGTAAAAAGAAACCGACGACAAATTGAAAAATAGTAAAAAAAACATATTTCTATAATTATGAGTTGACTGTGAATTTTACTGAAAATAGTACAATAGTTGTTTCGTTGATACTTGTAATATGATGTAATATAATTCATCTGGTTAAAACAGTATATTTACAAACTCAAATTCGATACTACCCTATTGTATTTTCATTTTTTCCTAAATTTTCTTTACAATAAAAAATTACACATTAGATCTGTTTGCTTCCTGGCTGACCTATATTACCCCGCTTTGGGGTAAAAAGGAACAGAGGATAAATTGAAAAATAGTAAAAAAAAACACATTTCTGTAACTTGAAGTTGACCGGGAATTTTACTGAAAATAGTACAATAGTTGTCTCTTTGATACGTGTAATATGTTGTAATATAATTCATCTGCTTAAAACAGTATATTTACAAACTCAAATTTGGGACTACCCTATTGTATTTTCATTTTTTCCTAAATTTTCTAACATTGTATTTTCACGCATCCATCCAAAAATCATCGTTACTATGTTTCTTTTACTATATTTGATATGAAAACATAATAAATAGTATTTTTTTTGTCTCAACCAGCATAATGCAAGGAGGGTTCAGGGTATGCGACAAAAGTCATTCCCAGAATCACACAGAAGGTACTGCATGCTGTTGAAGAACACGAATTTCTACATAATACAAGCGTGAGTTCGTTCACATCGTTTCTTACTTATTTTTATAAGGTTTCACACCATTCCTTTTTAGATCCTACAATGAGAATATACAACGTCATTCTGGACAAGATTTCTCAAATATAAAATAATTTTAAATATTTTCTTAAATGTTATGTTAGCAAAGTAGAGATTTAATGCTATTTTGGTTTCTTAATCCATAATGTTTATTTGAACCTTATGGCAGATTTTTTATGCAGCAATTCAATTTGTTATTTAATCATCTCAAATATATTTTCACAATACATATATTATTATATTTTCACTACACATAAATCAGAATAGAACTTATTAGAGTTACTGAAAATAAATATATAATGGCATATAATGAAATTCCTCAATTCATTTCGTTTTAAGTTATGTCCAATGCATAAATCTTTATTAGTTTATTATTAAAAGTGACTGTATACATCACAATGCAAATGCGATATTTACAAAAATATATAAATGTACAAACTATAACACAGATTAAAATAATCATATAATGGGTGATAATTATTAACCGCAGAACTAATAAATAAACTTATTACTCTGATATAAATTTATGTCATATAAATTTTTCCTCTTATAAGAAGGCTTTGTCAGAGTTTGATCAAAGAAGTTCATAGAAAGATATTGTTAATCAATGGAATGAAACAATTATAAAATGTAAATTATAGAAGGTAAATAGATGTAAGTAAAGGTACTCAGAAAACATGATATAAAAATAAATCTTAATTACAGTAATGGATCCAGCGGTGACGTAATCGGTACGGACATGGGAGAGCACCATCTAGTCTCGTGTTCGATGGTACGATTCCAGCCCCGTCAAGCTCGAAATCAGACAGAATAAAAAAAACAATGTCTGGTGTCGGAAATCAATAAAATTTTAAGTGAAAATCGCTTTTTGTGGACATAGCTGTAGCTTTAACTCATATGGTAACTATTAGACAAGACCTAGGTCTTGTATCAGCTGATTTAATTGCATTCCATAAGACAATTGTTAACCGATGGGTTACCTCTTATGAAAAAAACATTAGGTTAAGTCTTAAACTAACAGTTTATATGACAATGTAATTGTAAAATGAATTAATTGCGATTGAAATAATAAATAAAAAAAAATTAACAATAATTCACTTGGCAAAGAGTTTTCACTAAAGGTATAGCCTGGTCAATTTAGACCTAAAATCAGGGTGAAGGTTACAGAAATTCATAATGGGCTGTAGCTTGGTAAAATTGCTTCAAATACAAATATAAAAAATTCTCAAAAGTCCCCATCGTTGCGAGATAAAAAATTGGCACAAGGTAAAAAAAAAATTTTCGCGATTTTCAGGTAAATGGTCAGATTTATCGCAATATAACCAGACCATAAAATTATCTACAAAAAGTGTATCAAGGCTTTTTTTCATCAAAGCCGCCACAATTACTATTAGTTTACGAATGAACCGATTTTCAATTTACTTTGCTGGTACATACATAGGATAATTATAAAATGTTTGCATTTTCATGTAGGTGCCTTAACAGATGATTACGTTGATATAATTATAACAGGCTCGGTCGTCGGCGACTGGCATTTTGAAAGTTGGCCGTGTGTCACATGTTGAATGCTGCACAAGTCACCAGACAGCTAATGGCTGTATCGGGAATACATAACGCCCCCCATAGACTCACAATAGGCGTTTGTTTCATATATTTATTGCCACATTAAAATATTTTCATCGCAATGAAAACGGCGCTGGACAAAATGTTGTAATCTGAACTGCTTTACGGATCTTTTACACGAAACGGTAAACGGATAATGCACACTGTTTGTTGCTTTTCTGACAGTAATAGAGATCAATGTAGACTTACTAATAGTTTTAAAGACCTCTGAATATAAATGTATTCTGTTTTATGCTTTTGAACTTTTTAACGAGTTCCTAGACATTCGCTATAAAGTCTTTCTGAAATGCTATTCAAATGGATTACTTCACATAAATGCGACTAGCAATAGTGACATCAGTTTTTACTTGAAAATTTAGATAGCAATTTGTCTCCAAGTGAAAATAGTCCTTACCAGGCCTGCATCCATATATCATCAAGATTAATGAAATTCTGATAATAAAATAAATCAAATAGAGAAAGGCCAACCATCGTGCAGCCATCGGGTTGCCTTCTGGAGAAAGTCACATCACAATAGCTTAGAAACCTTAAGTTTTGATCGCTGTTCAAAATATAGAAGAAAATCATAAATGCAACTGTTTCAAGCCTCTTATAGTCAAAATGAATTTTGAGTATTTATTATGATTTATTTTTTTATTAAAAAATCGATACTTTTGAAATGAAAAATATTTGAAATTTGTTTTTTTTATGATTGCTTAGTAAATAATTCGATATGTATAATCAAATTGTGATTTATTAGCAGAATTTAATGCAAATCAAATTTTATTTATAAATATTTCAATAATTCTGGAATATTAGATATGAAAAAATACTACTAAATTTGACCAAATGATTGATATTTTGGTATTATCTAAATTTTAAAATATGTGGAAAGCGATATATAAATGAAATATATGTTGTTTTAGGAATTGCTGCATTAAAATTCAAAATTTATATAATAATAAATTCTAATAGTCTTTCAGATATAGATAGACAACCGTTGGGTTGCATTCTAAAAATCAAGGTAGAGCAGAAATTTCAGCATAAATGCCCATAGAACTGCTACTTAAGTATGATAGTTGTTTAAAAAATGAGAACCAAGAAAATATGTTGTTTTGACTGATATTTATTATTAACTTTCTGAAGACTGGTTTTGCCAGAAAATCTGATTTTATAATTTTATGCCATCTAGTCGTTTTTTTATTTATATATTACACCAAGTATACAAAAAACTTATTTACAATAATTTACAATACAATTACAATGTACACAAATAATAATACAAATATTTATAATAAAATCTGCTTTCCTAACTTATAAAATAAAAATGTGCTAATTAAAACATTCCTTCTTGAAAATTATTTACATTCATAGTTGTTTATGGTAAATTGTTGTGTGAGACTGATTTTTTCTTTCTGAAGTTCTTCGTAAATTTCACCACTTCTAAGCAAGAAATACTTACTTAGATCTAGACGTTTCAAATCATTCTGAATCGCTTGAGACCAAAATTAAAAAAATAATGTGTGCATCAGTTTCCCATGTTATGATGCACTACAGCAACTCGGCATAAATTATTTATAAATTAATATACTGATTTCTCATTAATTATTTCATTATTTACACATGCAGGAAAGTTCATACAACTTGCCTTTAGGCAAAATGCCACTTACACCTAGTTGTGCATATTTTAACGTTATTCTTATATGGACGACTATACTGACATGACAATATCATGGTAAAAAATTGACATTTAGTCCCATTAGGCATATTTTTTGCAAGGCACATGCTTTTTAGGTTAAAACAATTGTGACGATTTCCACGTTACATCTAATTGGTTATTGAATGTTATATTTCAGCCTTTAGTTCTGTGAGCTTCCAAATTGGGAGAGATGTGTTAACTTTTGTTCAGCTTATAAATACATCACGAAGAAATGATGAACAATATGCAACGTCAAGCAAAATGACGTCAAGGTTGACGAACGTGGTACATTATTTGTTCTACATATTCCACATATTATGATGTACATGCAATGCACAGGATGCAGTCACAGCTCGGCAAATATAGATATGTTAATATGATAATTCATATCGTATACAATAAGCTTCGCGAATACATACTCGTATACGGTGGGCGTTTCCATCTGCTTGATTTATATTGATATTATAATTCAAACTGAATAAACCATATATTTTTGTCACATTTTGAATAATAAAACAATTTCGAATATGCATTCTAATTAAGAAATACCTGATATACAGCATAGGGGGAGTCCATTAATCACGTGATCGATTTTTTAAGAATGTTTGGAACCTTCTTTCCCTTGGTGATACATGGTGATATTCAAAATTACCCCCTTCTCCCACTTCAAATATTACGTGTATTTTTAGTTATGAGAAAAAATAATAAAATTTTTGATTTTTTCGAAAATGTATGAATTTTTTTAAAAAATTAGGTAAAAAATAAATACACGTGATATCTTACTATACCTCTCGTACCCCCATGTGATATTTCGTGATTTTTTCTCTCTAAAAACCTCACGTGATTAATGGACGCCCCCATACCATTAAGAATAAAGATATAAAAATAAGTTATTTAAAACATGTTGAATACCCCCAAGTATATTCCAAATTAGTTGATTTATAAAAACGCCAATCACGGTAAACAATATAATATGAAGTAAATCATCATCAGAAAAGTAAAAGAGTAGCCTAGAAGATCAACAAAACTCAATTTCCAGAAAATCACCCAGAACACTCTTTTAATTTATATTAATCTCTATCAATCTCAAAATCAATGTCTGGTGAGATGGTCAGATCATATTGCAATTAAGCCTTTTTTTCTTAGTTGTCCTTTTAGCATCACACATATTACTCAGGATGACAATTTTGAGGTACCTTGAATATGAATATCAAATCCTGGCTATAGTTATGTGGTTAATTGATGTTAATAAAAAAACAATAATTTCAATTATTATGTTTGCTTTTAAATTTGGTTACCAACATTTAAAATTACATATTTAATTTTAAAACTACCATATTCAATATGCCATGTGCCAATATTTTAGCAATGAACCACAATAAAGTCATTCGAATCAAACTAGTTACTATTTCTGAGAAAAGTTGCTCAGTTGTTTCACAGATGCGGGTACAAATTTGGCATAAAATAACCATAGACGAAGAGCTAATGAATAATTTTGTAAATAATATTTTTCAAATTATAAAAATGATAAAAAAAATCTAATTTTTCTTTTTGAGCTTTTGAAAATTCTAAAAACGGTACCAAAAGTTGCGGCAATTTGCTTTAATAGACACCAGACACCGAAATAAGTTTTCTTTGGTAAAAATAAACTTATCAAACCTCTTCATTTTATAATAAATTATCAAAATTTATAAAATACATAAAATTATACTTAACCTAAGATAATACTGAAATGTAAATTAGGTGTAAGTGGCCTTTTGACCTAGCGGCATGAACCAGACACCGAAATAAGTCTTCTGTGGTAAAAATAAACTTATCAAACTCCTTCGTTTGTTAATAAATTATCAAAATATATAAAATACATAAATTTATACTTAACCTGAGATATTGCTAAAATGTAAACTAGGTGTAAGTGGCATTTTGCGATATAGTAAGTTTCATGAACTTCCTGATATGTGTAAATAATTGATTTATGCGATGAATATTTCTATTTAAGTTAAACCAAAATGTTCACAAAGTTTTGAAACGTAAATAATTATATATACAAATATTAATTTTAATAAATAAATATATGTAAATGTATATATGTAAATAAATATATATACAAATATTAATTTTCTATTTTTTTCCGATTACTATAACTCACCCTTCAGGAAGTTAATAAAAATATCAAGCAATGCAAAATAAAATAGAGTCTGTTTGACGGACTCTATCGTCACTATTCTAATATAATTTATATATATCGACATTGGTATAAAAAATATAAGTACTAGATTTTTTTTCTAAAACCATTATCTGCGCTCTGTCTTTCACCAGTCAAATAAATTAATGCTCGAGCGTGGGCGAACCGAATATGAATATCATTTCCTGGTCACGAATTTGTTCGCAAAACAATAAGACCAGAAAAAATTCAAAAATTATGAAACACTTATAAATACGAACAAGTAAATCATAGCTGTTTTCATTCGTGTACTCTGACAAGAAGTTCTTGATGAATGGTTGTCAATTTGCGTGCAAAGCGATGTATAATTTATGTAAAAATTAGTTATAATTATTGCAAAGTCTTTATATGAGATGTTTTTGTATCATTACATGAAAATATAATACGTTTATTATGGTCGCTTTGCGAACTTGAGAGGCAAAGGCAGCAAGATAGACGACCCTGAAGATACAGGTTTTGTCCTTAACAAGTAATTTTCATATATAATCTACACAACTTGCATTAAATAACAATAATCTCTACAATAAAGATCAATTGTTAATATTTTTTTCATTAAATCAACAGCATCTGATTCATTTTTTATTGAATTGAAAATGTGTAATCAAATTAAAATATACACCTACTGATAAAAACTTTTTGAAAACAGTTGCAAGAAATTTGTACCATGAGAGTGCAACAAGGAAATCATACTACTGAAATTAAAAACTAAAAACATATTCAAAAGGCAGACGATTTTTTATTGTTATTGTCGAAGTAAAGTTGTTGCATGAAAATTTTACCATGAGAATGTAACAAGGAAGTCATACTACTGAAATTAAATACTAAAAATCTATACAAAAAAGCAGACGATTTTTTATATTTTGAACTGAATATGGTACTTGAAGACGCAAATTTTGAAAACTAGACATTAAGTGTCTAGCAAATGCATTAATATCCTGCCTCGTAAAATATATTTCATAATCTTTCAACAGCCTTGATGATAGTTGGTCGAAGTATTGCACATGTTCTACATCACATTCAATGCATCCTAAAGGAAAAACGATAAATATCCTTCATCGACCTATAAAATGTGCTTGGGTAGGGCTCTTTTCAAATCCCTGCAAAGGTTACTCAAGTGGTGAAGATATTTTTAGAGTAATTCGTTTAGCCAGACTCAATTTTTGCTAATTTATTATTTGCCTTAAATGTTTTAGAATGTTTTTAAATTCAATGCAATTTAGTTAACAATCGTATTTAGTTAAGTTTGCATTTATGCAGAACTTTGAATGTAGCACGATATGATCAGGACCAGAAATTAGTGCTTGACCTTAAAGAGTTCAAAAAATTACTTGAATAATTTCCGGGTGGCCTGGGATTGAATCAAAAAATAAAATTTAGGATATTGTCACAAATGAAAAAAAAAAGATTTTCTCTTAATTATTTTATACTGCAGAAAAAGGCCAAGGCACACTAATTTAAAAATAATCCGAAGAAACAATAGGGACGTAAAGACAATAGTATGTTAGTTAAGTTGCATTTTCAAGTTGCAAATATATTCTTTAAATATTTTTTTCATAAACATATTTATGCAATGTACTATTTATTTCCATCAGCCGAAATTTTCTATTTATTATATATAAATGAATTGAAACAGAAAATTTGGTATGGTATTTATTAAAAAATTTAAGAAAAAATAAAGTGCAATCATTTACAAGTGTTTTGTTTTAATTAAACCTAATTTCATTATCTTTTTATGAATTTTGTAGTTCGTGTGCAATGTGCCTTAGTATTTACCCTCGTGTAAGCTATGGACGAGGGTTACAAGATATTTCACTTAAGATCTCCGCCGGCTGTATTGACTTTGCAAACAAAACTCATTGACTTTCGTAATGCTATGTGTACATAGAACGTTTGGTTTGAGCTAAAATATTACTATTTTTTTCTTTAAAGCAGATATACTAAAACAAAGAGAGGTTATCCAGAGTTGATAAAGCTCTGATAAAGTTTCTGATCTTTATGAGCATAGATAATTAAAAAAATATAGAGCTTTTAGGTTTGTTTCTTATGTATATACCTACATAAGAATTTTGATTAAAAGATTATATTAATATTGATTAAAAGATTTAATAATTCATTTAATAATAAATTATTTGTGAGTTTTGTTTGCAATGAACAGTGTACTATATGTAAGACCCATGCTTAACCTAACAATTTTGTGCAATCATAAATATAGGAGTTTGAATTAAAAGTTGTTTGAATCTCAAGACTTTTTATCAAATTTGAGAATTTTAAGTTTAACTTTATCAGATTTTTTATGTATCTAATAATAATTGTTGTATATGCGTATTACACAACTGCTATACTTATCAATCCTATAATTGGATCTATAAAACTTATTATTAGTGGTCAACTCTAGTTACCTCTTTAGTTTTAATATTACATATCTAAAGAGAATTTTAGGACAATTTGCTTTATAAAATAAAATGTTCATTTACACACACAGACACACATATAATTTTTCCAAATTTGGTTTTATTCGATTCAGAATGGCTTGAAACGTCGAGAAAACATAAAATTAGCGAATCGAATCTTCCGGTGAAGGCATAAATTTCTTCTTCAGAAAGTTAATAAAGATATCGTTCTATTTTACTCAAGCATAAAATTCTCGATAATAATTATTATTATTAAATGCAAATTTTATTCAATCGATACACATAGAATTCAAAATCATAGTACACATATTTTCGTTCGCGTGTTGTTTTGAATTAAATATATGGACCCATAAACGACAACGAATATCATGTACGACAGGTTTATTATTCTATATATCACATTCTGGTAAAAATTCAATACATATTTCAAAGAGAATCTAAAATAAACAGGACGTTCAACATTCTGTTGAGCATGCTTTTCGAACTCGGAACAATATACACCCACATTCACCGACTGTGTGTGACGGCTATACAAAATAAACTTGGACATAAAAAACCCAAGCTTTTGAATTTGAATTCGAATAAACATAATGGTTAGTTTTTACCCGTGGCTCGTTCGTTTTCATAGAAACCTATTCTTCTCAAATATTGAATAGCCTTCCATGAGTTTCATGCGCACTGTTGGAAGTCCCATATTGTGTCAGTCTGACTGCAAGGACCATTGTGACTTTGTCAGAGACGAATTTTTAGTTTATTCACATCAGTGACTCTTATATTTTGTTCTTTTATTGCCAGACTTGATATTACAAGATACATTCTTATGAAAATACATACAGAATAAAAAGTCTGCATAAAATAATTTTATTTCCACAAAGACTGAGCTCAAAAGTCAGATATTTGTAGAGGATAAATATATAATTAACTCCCGTAGGGTAAGTAATAATAATGGGCCGAAAATCGAATATGAAAATTTTTGACATCCTCACATCTTCACGTTTCAGAGGTTTCTTAACATTATGACATACCTCAGAGAAAATGAATATATGTGTATGTGTGTGTATATGTGTGTGTATGTGTGGAAACAAATTTTCGTCAAAGATTTCGGGTGTATGGATGAACCGATTTGAAAATTTAAAAAGCAATCGATTCCTATTGATAGGGAGATGTGCTGATTAGTTTTTGGCAAAGGCAGGTCCAGCCGTTACGGAGATACGAAATAAAGAGTGTACAAAATAGAAACTAAGTTTTTGAGAGAAAGGAGTATCCGATTTGAATGATCCAAAAAACATTCTGCTTGTTTGTATTTGCTATTAAGTATTTGATTTCTGTTTTCAGATTGTTTTTTAAATATTTGATTAGCGAACATAACTTGAGGGTCCTATAAGCTATTGTGATGATTTGACTTAACTAACTACGGTTTGGTATCAACCCAAACAGCTGTCCTATCTCTATGTGATAAATTTCTGTAATACTGATAATTTTTATTATTGATGCAGCAATGCCAGAAAAGGACTATTTTCACTTGGAAACCTTCATATCTATATTTTCAAGTAAAAACCCATGTCACTAATCAGGCAACTTAAGGCGGGAATCGAACCTAGGATCTCCTACTAAAACCTCATAGCTTAATCATAGCTCTAAATACAAATCCACGAGAAAGCTTTCAATTACAGGTATGAGTTTATTTTATTAAGATATGCAAAAGCTAAACAAACGCTATAAGCTGTTTTTAATTCAATCCTGTATAGCAATTCATTCTGGTGCAATTCTTAAAAATCTTTACAGCCATTCTATACGCGCCAAGTATTCATATTTATGTATTTTTTATCACATTTTATATTGTGTTGTGCTCGATCTCTTGCTGGCGCATAGATTTATTTTAATACGGAGATGAATGCATTTTATTTATCTTAATTTTTCTTGATGGTTTGGTTATTACTCATAATTTCGAATGTTGAATCTCCAAATCTTATAGAGTGGCAGCTGGCGTAAGAGAAATTCACATATCTCTGTGGAATTTTAAATTTTGTTCGAAGAACATAAAGCTAATATGTAATACTGTGTTCTAAATAAGTAAAAATAATATATAAAATTTGTAGAAATTTCTAGATCACTATTAAAATTTCTAGAATTGCAAATTTAAATCTCAACAGGTATTGATATGAGCTGTGAAAAATCTGGTCCAAGTCTACTAAAATGATAGATATATCAGCAAATGTAGGAGTGGTAAACTCACTTAATTTTGGGAAATCACTTTTGGAACAACAGTTTCTACAAATTTTGTTTCAGTGCATTTTAGCTTATTTTTATTGTAAACTGTCTATGTGACGAATAAAATTTGAAAAATTTCAAATATGTTGATAATAAGTTGTCTGTAATATTTTCCCTCAGCTCTTCTCCTATTTTTTCATTCCGGATAGTGCGAAGCGATGTGTTTTAATAATAACGCTCACTAATGTTGCAATTGATGCATGAACAGCAATAAATTATGTTATTCCTTCTATTGTACATGTCGACCAATATAAAATTGCTCATAAGAGCCAACAATAAAAACATATACGTGCTATTGTCGACCAGATATTAAGTCGGTTCAAAGAACTCACAGGAGATCGTAATTCACAATGTATTTCAATAATCATTTCAACGCGCATGAACCATAATGATGATAAAAGAATTTTCTAACAAAAGTTTACATCGCAATATTGTAACTCTACAAGTTTCTGGTAACATATTTGTGTAAAAATCTAAGGTAAGCACCGGAATTAATTTATATTATTTTAAAAGAAAAATAACATTTAGTGTGATGAAAGCATTGGCAATTCAACGCATTGTCCAATTCAGCTTTTTTCCAAATTAGTTGACAATCAAATCAACCGTAATCACTACGGTCTACTGCAAAGACTTCGTCTCAGATGTTGTTCTCTAAGGTCGATGTGATTTACGCGAAACCATGATTTATGAAATTCGATATGCTAATAAATAATCAGATATTGTTCCGCGGGAACAAAAATCGGTTCCTTTGTGCAGTAGGTGTCAATAAAATTCGTAGACGTCTTAGGCGCCGAACGCGGTGCCGCTTCTGAGAAAATTTAGTTATGGTAATTTACAAAAATCTGTTATAAATTGCAATTATGACCCACCTAACCGGTCAGGCATAATCAATAGTGCGAAAATTTCCAAGGACTAAAAGAAATATAGATAAAAATAATAAAATGTAAAAATATGGTGATTTGATAAACATAATTGAAATGTATATTTAATAAAAGAACATTTTAATTAGGCATTAGAAAAATTCTCATAATAAAAACATAGCAAATAGAGATAGGCAAACCGTTTGGGTTTCCTTCTGAAAGAGCTTTCTGAATATTTCATTACAAAATCAAAATAAAAAAATAAATTAAAACAATAACAGGATAAACTGTCTTAAAAGGTTTAACTATTGGGGAAAAAAGTGTGTGAGGTCATATCTACCATCATGCATCTTATTTACGTGGGTGATATAATATATTCTGTATATAATTTTGACCAATTTTCTTTAATTACCTTCTGTAAAAGCTTTCTGCATATTTCATTACAGAATCAAATTGAAAAAAATTTAAAACAAATAGGATAAAGTATTGAGATTTTGGGTAAGAGTGTAGCGAGTCATACAATCATGCAGCTCATTTAATATTGTTGTTAAAGCTTTTTGAATATTTAAATACAAAATAAAAATAAAAAACCCAATAAATTAAAACGATAGTAATATAAACTATTTTAAAACTGTTGGGTTATTGGGTAAAAGGGTATGGAAGATCATAAAATCATGCAGCTTATTTATGTGTATGATATAATATTTTCTGTATATAATTTTGTACAATTTTCTTTAATTACCTTTTGTAAAAGCTTTCTGCATATTTTATTGCAAAATTCAAGTCAAAAAGTAAATTAAAATAATAACAGGATAAACTGATTTAAAACGGTTAAATTATTGGGTAAAAAAGTGTGGGAGGTCACATAATCATGCATCTTATTTATTTGATGCATTATATTTATGTAGATGATATAATATTTTTTGTATACAATTTTGAGCAACTTTCTTTAATTGCTTTCAGTAAAAGCTCACTGAATATTTTATGACAAAATCAAAATAGAAAAAATAAATTAAAAGATTAACAGAATAAACTGTTTTAAAACTATTGGGTAAATAGTGTAGCGAGTCATACAATCATAGAGCTCATTTAATATTTCTGTATTCAATTAAAAAAATCACTTGCCTTATGTTAAAGCTTTTTGAATATTTCTTCAAAATCAAAATAAAAAACAAATAAATTAAAACAATAGCAATATCATCTAATTTAAAACTTCTGGGATATAAGGTAAAAGAAGTGTGGGAGATCATACAATCGGGCAGCTTATTTATGTGGATGATATAATATTTCTAGTATATAATTTTGAACAATTTTCTTTATTTTTTTACGTAGGTGTCTGAGAATTTGATTTTGAATTCCTTTAATGATGTCTACATTCTTGCATCGCAGAGTTAAAGGCAATCGAGATATGCCTTATAATGGTCTTATATTTGATTTATTTTTTTGTTTTATTTAAAAAAAAGTCTACAGAAAACAAGTTGACAGATATTCTTAGATTTTCAAATTAAGATCGTTTTGTTCAGAATTTGCATTTTCAATTAAGATGCTTATCTGAACACATCCAAGATGATACTGTGCGTGGTCGTTGAATAATATTCAACGACGTTAAATAATATAATATATTTTATAGAAAACGATTTTTGTGCTATTATATTGTATGTTTAATAAATATACAATATAATAGCAAAAAAATCATTTTCTATGAAATATATTACGACACAATTTTAATTATAATGACAATCCCAGAAGCTTTGTTTTGCATACCTCCTCATCGCCTCAAGTTTTTTTTAATTATATCACTATTAACCCTACAGTTTCGATTGTTGATTTGGTTTTCACAGTATAATGGCTGGAAGTCAAATTGGACCTTTGTGCCCCATTCTACTCTGAATTAAGATAATTAAGTTATTTTGATCGAATGAGAAATACATTTGTTGGCTTTTGAATAATGGTAAATATTATTTTAACAAATTTACTCAAAGTAGTGGTATATTGATACGCCAACAGTAATTTTTGTCAATAACAAATTAACAATTTATATGCGCAATAAACGGCCATTCCTTATTGATATATTATTATTTCTCAGTTTATTAATTACTGTTGTAATTAAGAGAGCTGAATATAATTAATAGTGCATAAACGAGTCTTATCTTGCGATCTAGTCAATCGCAAATCACAGATTTCTGGGAAACTGCGCACTAGCTTTGCATCACTTTGTACCGCGACCAGGCGGAAGAAAATCATATATCATAGTTGTCTTTAATTACGCGCTAATATCCCCTTAGGTTGTATAAAAACCTGATTATAAATCAAATCTAAAGTCCTCGATTATAGTATTCATTTAATATGCTAATTTTTAATATCCGTTGCTGCGCCTTTACGTCGATTTACTCGGAGACAACTGTGAATTTTTGTTTACGGTATATTTCGCCATAACGAGCATTCGGCGAATGAATTAATATCACCAAAAAACTAGTCGCCGTATTCATTAATAGAAACTTTATATGTTATTTTTATTAACTGTTGAATATTAATAATTACTTAAAAATCATCCATTATTAGATAATAATCATTTATGAATGTGATGCTCTATCAATCAATGTAGTATAACGTTTTCGCATGAGGTAACGCACCTGACAACGACGAGTTTTGACTTTTGAGTTTGCATACTGGTATTTGATAAATAATAGATTTATTTTTTTAATATTATTAGTAGTGATCAGTACTTAACTTGTCCTATGAGCTATTGTGATTACTTCTTAATGACTTGGATTTTTTGAGGGCAACCCAATGGTTGTCCTATCCCTATTTGACGAAGATTTTTAATCTTAAATGTTCATTTTATCTTGCATTTTTAAGTTGTAATTTACATTCATATTATTTGGAGTAAAATCCTTAGTGATACGTTTGATTTTGCTTAAAATCAATTTAAAATTTTTGTGCTTATGCAATTTGAATAAATTGCTTTTAAACAAGAGCATTAATGTCGATCTTAATGATTCAGAAATCTTTTAATGGGTCATTGATAAAATTCGTATGGATCGACCTAGACGTTTTTTGATACACAGTAGAAGTCCATTAATCCGGAGATCCGGAGCTGGCCTAGGTGCCGGACCATCGAAAAATCCGGACCATCGGGCGGTAATAAATAGTTGATAAACCAATTTTATCCTCATTCATTAAAATATTCATATTCTCGACCAAACTACCTCGAAAACTTCATAAAAGCTCTTGAGCGTTTATATTGGCACGCTTTTGGGGAAAACCAAATTTTTCCGGATTATGGAGCTTCCGGACAGTTGGTTGCCGGATTAATAAGCCTCTACTTATACCATATCTGGTTTGGTTTCTCTCCAATAATAAAATAATGACATAAATTAAACTTTGCTGATAGTGAATATTTGACCTTTATTGATTCTGTAATTAATTTTAATTTTGAGGGACACAAACTTCAAGATTAAATCTCAAGCTATAAATCATATATATCTTTGATCAATACATACTTTTATTCCTAGATATTCTAAAATAATTTTATTGGTATTTTTAATTATAAACCGATACTAAACCACTAATCATTTAACGCATCATCTTACATTAATCAAGTTTTTTTCCTCAAATTAATTAAGAATTTTTAACAAACGGATAAGCCGTTTTAATTGATTTTACTAAATATCTGCCGGACGAGGTCAAGGATCAAACGCCAAATATCGAAAACATCACGTCTTACAAGTTGTATCGAGTTTCAATTTTTTAGGAGAATAATGGATTGCATTTAGTAGAAAAATAAAACGTATAAAATGATTCCCGTTTTGCGTCCTTGGACTAATGCCAAATGGTGACCTTTGCATTAAATCAGACGGCAGATGTACTCTCAATATGTCGTCGCAAATACTTATAAATAAATAGCAATAAATGATTATATTTGAGTTGGTTTATTGATATGTTATAAAACAGCTTATGACTTCGTAGCCAGACACTCGGTCTAAGTCTAAGTGCTCTGAATACATTCGGTCGCATTGATTTCAATTTGACGTAACATTTAATGTGAGAATTTATTACCTTTATTTTGAATTCCAATGGCGGTAAAGCAACGCTATTAATATCAATTAATGACATATGTACCCAATTTTAGTCCAGGAGGAATTCTGAGGAATATTATTGTATGGTTAACATTTAAATATTCCAATTCGCCTTGCTAGATCATTTAGCCACATACATTATAATTATTTTATGCCCTGCAACCTGCACTATTGGACGTTGTGCATAATAATTGAAATATTTACATAAAATTATTTTATTTGATTGTCCTATTATATTAAATTTTTACATATTTTTTCGTATAAAAGTGGTTACTCATATTTTAACTCTATGTTTAATCAAAGTCAATTTGTACTTGTTTATCTATGATCATACTCATTTTGCGGAAAAGATTTTGGAGAAAATGGGTAACATCTGATCTTAGAGTGTTTATCTATGATCATACTCATTTTGGAAGAAATTTTGGAGAAAATGGGTAGCATCTGATCTTAGAGTATTTATCTATAATAATCATACTCATTTTGGGAAGGAGATTGTGGAGAAAATGGGTAGCATCTGGTCTTAGAGTGTTTATCTATGATCATACTCATTTTGGGGAGGATATTTTAGAGAAAATGGGTAGCATCTGATCTTAGACTGTAAAAAATAATATCTCAAAAAATAAAAAAAAAATAAAAAAAATTTAGAAATTAAATATTAGTAACCTATTTATTCTTACCAGTTTACTTTAATCAAAAAATATCATTTAATATAAAATTATTTATTATTGTTTGAGTGTAAAATTAGTACCAATATAATTGTGAATATTAATTTATAGAATGTAATGCAATAATAATAATGTAAATGACTAATTTGACCAACGGACCAAATAAATCCATTAAAAAGGGATATCACAAATGTATGTTACTAGGTAGCCCTTAAAGTAATATTTCAACCTAAAACAATGTGGTCGCAAGGCCGGGGGCATCAACACTACCCCACGTACATATTAATATTTGGTTAGTTATATTTTAAATTTAACAAATTGTAAATAATTTTGCAGGTTTTAAAATAATTTAATTAATTTTCGAACTTTTTCTCAAAATTTTTTGAAATGAAAGACTAAACTGCCATAAAATCTATCAAAAAATGTAAAGACATTTTTTATAATGTGAAAAAATTTATGAGATGTTCAAAACGCCTATTTATGGAAAAATGATAAAAATATTTATCAGGTTTAAAACCAACATCACTCGTTTCAAGAAAACTCTTATCTAAATCTAACGACTATCAGTGAGAAGAAAACTGACACATGTCTCGATACTTATTAAAATATTTTATTTATTTTGTGGAGTTTTATTCTTGTATAGATATCTTATTTAACATTTTGATACTTATATTTACGATAAGATAAAACGTTATCACGCAGAATATTGTCAACAAATAAAAGGTATAATAATATTTGCTTCATGATATGTGCATCATAAAATTTTTTATATCAAGATTAATTAATTAGTTAATTCATACTTTTTGCTTTTATATCCACTAACGATGAGATGAAATTGAATAGGCAACGTTTGAGTAAATAAAAATGTTCTAAAAACTGTTCTGATGTTAGGGAAATTCAAAATGAATTTGATGTCACCTCTAGAAAATAGTACTTTTTTACCTTTCTTATTTTTTTATATTTTAAGATCATATTTTTAACAACATGTTATAGATACCCATGTGGCTGAATTGTACTGTCAGTAATGTTTTTAATTATTTTATCTGTATTATTTCTGTTGGCTATTTATTAGGTACACATGTTGTTATTACAGATAGCATTTATCCATATTGACATTGTTTGCAAATCATAAAGAACCATGTGTTGAACATTGTACAATCTTATATGACGTAGATTTCAGATAACATATGGATATTGTTTTTATTTTCATACAAGTGCCTAAAAATAAACTTTATCTTCAATTGCGAAAAACAACTTGAGGTAACTTTGAAAAGGTTAAAATTATTGGGAAAGCCTTAATTCTATAATTATGATAAGCATGCGTTAGTACTATTGAGAACATTTCTTATCAAAAAACATCGATTTAAAAAAAAAAAGTCTTCAATATTATTTCATGCCAAACACTAAACATTTTTATATTTATTGCTTTTATTGATATTTTATGTAATATTTTAATTATAATCTAATATAATAAATTGAACCTGAAATTTATAGAGATAGTCTTCTGGGATGCAAACTAATCCTACTATTTAACCATTTTAAATTCCAGGTAATATTATTAAAATATTATACTTTCTTAGATTCAAGATATATTTGCCTATACCTCATATTGAAATCAAAGATAATGATTTTCTTCTTAAGAGTGATAATTATAGAATGCTAATCGCCTCCCCCTTGAAGTAATGCCTGACGAAGGTTTCTATAGGAACAAGAGAAAGGAGAAAAACGGAGGATTAAGTATTGAGTCCAACATACCCAGACAAAAGACCTAGTCTGGTATGCGCAAAATCATTTCTACGCTGTACAAAAAAGAAACACACACACACGCACGCACATATATATTATATTTATAATTTTAATCGATATCATAAAACGTTTATTTTGAGAAAAATTATCTCCAAGAGTCATAATAATTTTGATTTATTCATTAATGTTATAAATCGTATACACATTTAAGGAACATGTGCGTATAAAATGCGTGTTTTAACCGAGATGTTTATAATAAGAAAGGTGTACGTCCGCATAAGTACTATCGAGATGTGAGTGGGAGTACGCTGGTTTTTTTATGGGCGCTTTGAGATTTATATATTCTCTATTAAATTTAAGAAAATCTCTCTTTGCATAAAATTATAATAAACATTCAAATTTATTTTCAACGAATATTAACATAATGCATACACAAATAAATTTCTCGTAATTCTGAACGCTCATGTTTTATTTTAATTCCTAATTTATTCCATTCGGTAAAGTGTCAATGACAAATAATTGACGGAAAATTAATTTAAGCGATATATAATTTATAATATATATTTAAATTTTAACCTTAGAAAATTTATTCCAATAATGATGGTTGAAATTTAAAATCTCTACAATCGTTCAGGCACATGATGTAGCATGATTTAACTAGGTGTAAGTGACATTTTGCCTTTAGTAAAAGCTTTCCTATGTGTAACTAATCAACTAAATCAATAAAATATCATTAAGATAAAATAATTAAGATTTGAGAATTTTAACCTCTCTTTAACAAAACCTAATCAGCACGATTCCCAACTAATATCGTTCGCAAGGCTTTTAAACTTTAAAAATTGGTTCAGGATTTTTTATGAAAACGTGAACGAATTAGTTTCGTGCAAATTTTAAAGAATAGTGCAGCCGATTATCTAAGGCATCTAAATTTTTGAAATCGTTACATCGTTTTTGAGAAATTGTAGGCAAAAGCTTAAATTTTCACTCGTATACAAATCAAATTACAAATTTGTAATATAATTAATCTGGTCTAAAAGGCTCGTTACATGTCCACTCCAGTTTGAAAACTTTTTAGACAATTGTAAAATTGTATACCAATAAATCATGAAAATAGCTAATTTTTAAACAGGGTGCGAAATATATTCATATAAACAACATAAAAGTAATATTAATTAATTTTGAAAAAAAAAATTGAAAAAAAAAATTTTGAAACAATTTTTTTTCCAAAATCAATTATTTTGTTAAAACAAGCAGAAAGTTCTTTGAATCGTTCAAATCAGATGCTTATTTCTCTCAAAAACTGCCATATTTTACACATTTAACTCCGTATCTTCAAAATGGCTGGGCCTGCCTTTACCAAAAACTAATAAACACTTCTCCTAATCATTACTAATTGAATGTTTTTTATATCATTGAAATCGGATACTCCGTTTTCCGAAAAACTCGATTTCTATTTTCTGCACTCTTTGCTTTGTATCTCAGAAACGGCTGGACCTGTCTTTGCCAAAAACTAATCAGCTCTTCTCCCTATCAATAGGAATCGAATGTTTGTTGAACCGTTCAAATCGGTTGATCTGTGCGCCCGAAAACGTGACTGTAAATTTGTATCCATACATACATACACACACACACATCCATTTTTTCTGAGGTATGCCAAAATGTTCAGAAACCTTCAAAACGTCGAGAAATGTAAAAATTTTCAATTTTGATTTTCGGCCCATTACAATAACTACGGGAAGTTAACAAGATATTTCGACCATAAAATATAAGTACCTGCCTTATAACATTTTCCGAGCTCTTACTACGTAGAATCATTTCAATGTATTACTATTAACATAGATTTTGTGAATATGAGATGCTTCTATTTTCCTGTATATAACACAGAATCCAACGTATATTCTTTTTATTTTTAAAATTCTTGCCAAAACTCCTATTACGCCGAACCCAAGTCAAGCTCTGCCAAAATCATACTGCGTAGTAATTCAGAACTTTAGTAACTCAAGAGTTATGTAATATAGAACCGTTGATACGGAACCTTATCTGGAGTCCGACTAAACCTTTTATTTATTACATCCGAAGACTTTTATGATTATCAATCATCTATCCATTTTATTATAGGCAATTCTTTCTATTTGAATATATCAAGCGATCGGAGTGGAACATCTTTGACCTCTGCAACAATGGCAGCCTCCCACAATCGCAATTAGTGAGGTTCGTGATGTATTGTTATTTGTTGTGAGCAGAGGAAATCTACAGATTAGGTACGTACGATACCGTTAGGGCCATCATTATGGTATTCAAATTCGTTTAGAATCGACTTGAGATACAAAATTAGATGTAGAGCTGGTCTAGCAAGAATATAAATATTGCTAGAGCTTGCAACTCTTAAAAGTTGGCTGGAAATATATTTATTATTGGTGCTAAAATAAAGTTTTATCTTTAGTTGTAAGTTGTAATTTAACGACTAGTGTTTTTTGTTTACATTTTTTTCACTTACTGTTAACATTATTGATATCGCTATGTGCCTAGCTTATTAAAGTATCCTTAATCAACATATATAAATTGCAAAAATACCTATTTGGTAAACATGCATAATGTATTACACTCGTCATTGAACCACATATTGATTGAAATATAGAAATTTATCAAGTCAAATAATAATAATAAAAAATAAAGTTAATTGTCTTTAAAATAATATTAAAATAATCAGGGCTTTGTTCTACTTATATGCAACTGGCATTTCTTGATACTTTTACTTCTATCATCATAAAATTGACCATTATACGTAATTACTTAAATCTGTTTTAAATTTTTTCTTTGTGAATATTTTATTCCTAACCAAAAAAATTTAAATGAAAAAAATATATTAAAATATCATAGTATTTATATAACAACTAAGTTTAGATTTACTTCTTTTTAGTGAGTACATTTAGTTTTTTTATTTTTTTTTATTCATTTTTATTCTGCAATCTATATATAGATTGTATATATACATTATTACATTAAGCAGAAAATGCTGACAAATATTTGGTAAAATAAAGTTAATTACAAATTAGTAGATACACCCAGTGGTTTTGAGCACTGTTGTTTAGTTTACGAGACCTTAAAATACTTTTTAGGTACACGTTATTTAATTTTTTTATAAGATGTATTATTATTTTTAAGTTAGATTCAACAGTGTTATTCATCTAATATAAGTAGAAAGTGTAGAAACAATTAATTAAGTGTTTAAATGCTTAATAAAAAAATTTACTATACATAGTTGTTGAAAAAGGGGATATCCCATATCTCCAAAACTTTGATTAAAATCATTGTAATAATTTTTCTTGGCTAAAATGCTTTGCATAATTACCTAATTAAATTATAAAACTTAGCATTAATTTTGCTATTTTTTTTAGAAGTGGATAGTTCTAAGTTCTAACTTCTATCAGATTTATACGATTTTGTTTCTAGTTCCTCATATTTAGAAATCAACAACCACTAATCACTTTTTAGGTAACGCTATATGTTTCAATGCAAAATATTTTAATATTTTTAGCGGCTTTGTCTATAATAATTAGTTTTATTATTTCCCCTTTCAAATTTAATTATCTGATGAATAAGACTTACTGATTCAATAATAACGTCTTATTTTCTAAATTCAAGTTGCAGTTATTTTTTGCCGGAAGGTTTCCAAGTACGATTACAGGGCTTTTTAAGGTTAATTATGCTTTTACACGTTTTTTATGCTTAAAATATAATGATAGACTATCTCCTGTAGTCGGTATTGTCCGAAATCATTACCAGAATACAAAAAGCGTCTTGTTGACCCGACGATCGGCATCGTGCCACATTAGCGGTCCTAATGCGTATCAAGTTTCTGGAATCAAATCGTGTCTTTGTATCGTGGTTATTGATATCTCATAACCGTATATCTCCTTTCGATTAAATGGAGAGCTGGTAAGACAATTGCTAAAATAAATTTTAACTCGATTTAGTTATATGGCAGGGCGGGACACAAAGATCCAATTGGACTTTGAGCAATTATATTATGAAAACCATGGAATGATCTGACTATGTTCAGTCAAACTCCCAGCTAATTCATCTATAGGAATGTGTATTCTTTTTGTGTTTTTTGAAAATTTGTCACCTGGTCCTATTTACCCCATATTCGGGTTAAACGGGACGGCTAGGGTGCAAACAAGTCCAATGTCTTATTTTTAATTTTAGAGAGATTTAAAGAAATAATAGATACATTATTCAAGCAATACAAAATATGAATTTCATGGGTATATTTTCAAACAATCAACGAACAACAAAATGCACCAAAAACCAGTTTTTACCAAAATGTCAATCCTATCTTCAATTTTAAAATGATTAAGTAAATGTATGAATGTATACCATTTTTTTTATTTCGCCGGAGACAGGACTGTATTACATAATTTCAGGATATTTATGTTTGTAGATGTACATAAACATTTAATTTAAACTGTTTTAAGTTTAAATGACCCATCTTAAAAAGAGTCTCGTGCACCCACACGAGCAGACGCATTCCTAGACACATCTAAATCTATTCGCCGAAGGGGCGGTGGGAGGCGTATTCAGGAACTAATGCTGTTCCTACTAAAATTGTACTGATACAAAGGATGGTAATAGATCATTTATTTGTTTTATGAAAAAGTAAGTATGTAATCATATTCAATTTCGGTAAGTTCAAAAATAATTAGCAACAGGCTGAGATAAATTAGTTGTTATTAAGAGCAGTGGTATAGCTGCACCTTGCACTCTCAATTATGCCCCGAATGTGTAATTTTAAGAATCTCCGAACAAATTTTTGTATAAGATCTCTCCAACGATTTCGTTATATATATTAATAAATTTTATTAAAATCTGGCTTCATATATGCCACTTTTTTATATTATTCTTGGTTCTTTTTGGGCCACAAAAATATTGGTATATTTACTGCAGCATAATTTGTACGCCAGTAGTATTTGTTTTAGAGATTTTGTAAAATGTGTCGTATAAAGTAATTAAATATTTCAATTCAGTATTTCTTTGCGTTTTAATTAATTAATACTTTGCGTTTTAATTAATATACTTAATTTTAATTCAAAATTAAGTATATAAGTTGTTTGGTATCTATTTGGATCTTAACGAGAAGTAATTTAGAAAAAATGTTTGAAAAGTATGAAACTATTAGAATACTATTAAAATTAAAATAATTAAGGGTGTAAATAGTGAAAAATTCAAAAATATGTTTTTTTGTTTTTTATTTCATATTTTGAAAGTTTAACTATTCAAAAAATATGTGTACAAGAGGATTTTTTAATTTAATTAGTTTCAGAGATACAGCCATTCGACCACTGTAATCCTCTTGTGTTTTTCGAATACGAAACGATCAACGCGTTTTTCTCAAAACTGTGTTTTTCAATACGATGTCCACGATTTTTCGAGTTCTACCGGGCTAATTTACTTGAAACTTTCAGGGAATCTTCTTTAGAGATTTCTTTCTGGCATTTACTCCTCAAATTTTTGAATTTACTATTTTTAAAACGATAAACTCAAAAAAAGGTAAGAAAATGGTACTTTTTTCTTTAATCGATCGCCATTTTGTAATTTTTTTTAACTTAATACTAGTATATTCCATTGTGATGTGATTATAGATTAATAATCTTTTTTTCTTCATTTTGGATTACTAGGAGTGTTGCAATCGTGGACATGGTCACGTGCTATTTTTTGTGACACCCGATTCAAACAACTGCTAGTTTTTCAAATAATTAACATTTTTTATTATTTTTTTTCTGCAATAAATATAACAGTCAAAAAACTTATTGCCTTATTGCCTTACGATGAATTAAAAATGACCTCAAATTCATACCTATATACTAGAATACCCCCTTAAGGCAAGGTGCCTCTTACACCTAGTTTATATATCAAATTGAACGGTAATATAAATTTGATTATATTCTTTTAATAATTAAGAAAAGCAAGATTATATTGAAAATTTATTATGATAATGTTTGTAAAAAAACATTAGCTAAATTTAAAACACACTGATTCGTTTTTATTAGAATGGAAGCCAAAAAATTGATGTTAACTAAGAACGTGCATAACTTCTGATAATTTTAACACAAAAATGAAATTATAATTAGGCAGTTGAAAACATGATCTACCTTATACTAACATCAATGTAATAATGAACTTATAAGAACTCTAGACAAAAAAGAAGTAAAATATATGAAGATCTTTAAGGAGACGTCGATTTTATATAATAAAACTTAACAATTTTATATAAAGATCATCCTTAATCCAATTACCTTCATCGATTCTCAGAGATATCTGCATGAAATTCTCGGATGAAAATATTTAAATTAAAATGCAAACCCCTGTTTCTTTGATGGCACATTATAGATATAATCCGCTGATGGATCGCGTCTAGCTGGCTCGGGAATGTCGCGGTGTATGTCTGTGACGTCACATTTGCTGGCTAGGTGACTAATGACCGCGACGTCTGAATTATTACGAAACATTGAAAATTGCCGGAAAAACGACATGTTTATTTAGAAAACCTAAGCAGACATAGATGTATTTTAAATGTTTATGGAAATTTGAATAATGCCATAATAATAAAATCAGAGTAATTGAGACAAATCCCCCAAGGGTGCGTCCATTAATCACGTGAGGTTTTTAGAGGGATTTTTATCAAAAATCACGAAATATCACGTGGGAAGAGGGATATAGTAAGATATCACATGTATTTATTTTTTAACTAACTTTTTAAAAAAAGTTCAAACATTTAAAAAAAGAATAAAATTTTTTACAGTTTTTTACGTACCTAAAAATACGCGGGTGGGGAAGGGGGGTTAATTTTGAATATCACCATAGATCACCAAGTGGGAGGGGGAGTCTAAACATCCTTAAAAATTCGCTCACGTGATTAATGGACGCCCCCCAAGTTGCAAGACACAAAACATAAAATAATATTAACTGTAATGCCAAACATAAAATTATATTAAATATAATTCTGTAAAACTACTAATGGTAGCGCGTCCTTTAGTCTTCTTATATTCCCTCGAATATCAATAGACAAATCATTTTCGCTCTTCTTAAAAATATAAAAAGTTCAAATCAGTTCAGTGGGATCACTACAAAAAATAACCAAATCTATGAATAACCAATAAGAGTATAAAGATCAGTTAATAACTTTCATCTTCACTCGGATGCGGCCATATAAAACTCGCAATTTGCGAGTGGAAAGAGTTAAATATATGGGGTAGAGCGGGGCTTAAAGATCCACCACTAATATCTCAAAAACAATTGAAGTTAGATTAGGTTACTCTTTAGCAATAACATTTGTTGTTTGTCTTGAATCAAGCAATGTCGCCTTCAGAAGAAAAATAGCTATGATTGAAAATATAAAACAATAATATTTTCTTTTTTTGTTAGTTATTTTAATAGTGAGCACTATTGTTATGATTAAGAAACCAAAAAGTAATAACATAAAAAAGAAGAATATATCTTCTAACTATGTTACTAATAGAATATATCTTATTCAATTGTTTTATAAGAAGAATTGTTCTATATAACCTCTATAAAAACGTACATGTGGGTGGGGTAAAAAGAACCAACTGAACCTCTGCCTTGGCAAAGCTGTACAAAATAAAAAATAGTATATATAAAAGTAAATTGAGTTAAAAAAACAACATTTATTAACTTCCCGTAGGGTAAGTTATAGTAATCGCAAAAAAATCGAAAATGAAAATTTTTGCATTTCTCGATGTTTCAAAGGTTTCTGAATATTTTGGCATACCTTAGAAAAAATGGATGTATGTGTGTGTGTGTGTGTGTGTGTGTGTGTGTGTGTGTGTGTGTGTGCGTGTGTGTATGTATGTGCGGATACAAATTTTCGTCGACGATTTCGGGAACACCGATCAACCGATTTGAATAATTAAAAAAACATTTGATTCGTATTGATAAGGAGACGTGCTGATTAGTTTTTGGCGAAGTCAGGTCTAGCCGTTCCGAAGATACGGGGCAAAAAGTGCCGAAAACGGTAACTCAGTTTTTAAGAGAACGGAGCGTCCGATTTCAATAATTCAAAAAACATTTTACTTGTATTGACAAGGTGAAGAACCGATCAAATTTTCATAAGGGCAGGTCTAGCGGTTTCGGAGATCTAATAAAAAAAGTAAAAAAAAATGCCATTTGGCGGTCAAAAATGATCATTAGACATATGCACATTAAATTATCAGATATTTTATAGAAATTTTAACAATAAGTATAATTTTGGTTTACATTCCTATGGGTTCCGTACCAATGTTTACGCGTTAGACGTCGACGCGGCGCTTACGCGGTTTGATATTTCGTCTTCATGCAGTTAAAGCAGTACGATTGCTTTGAAAAAAAGTTTAGATCTTTCAAAATATGTCAAAATAAAGAAAACATTTTTTTTTCAAAAAAAAAAATTAAAAAAAAAAAATCAAAAAAAAATTATTTTTTCAAAAAAAAGTAATTTTTTGTCTAATTGTTTGTCAAAAATCTTATTTTTTCGAAGTAAATTTTTTTCAAAAATGTTAATCGTTTTTAAAAAAATAATTTTTGGTACGGGAAGTTCCAGCAATTTGCCTTAAGGCACGATGCATTAATTGCCTTAAGACAGAATTCCACTTACAGCTAGTTCCAACTCTGATGATGAATATCTCTGACAAAATACTGGTTGTATACAGTGTTATATTTTTAAAAAATGTACCCATTTAATTTATATTTTGCATTGGTTTGATATTAATAATGAGATCTGTTTGTTCCCTGATTGTCCCATTTTAGCCCGCCTATGTGGTAAAAAGAGACAGATTTTTAGAAAAATCGTAAAAAACACATTTATATAATCAGGAATTAACTGAAAATTTTACTGGGAAAAATTCGATAGTTGTGTGATATTTGTCATGTGTTGTGATGTAGTTTATTTGGCTTAGACTGTATAAACTGCTAAAAGCCCAAGTGGGTATCTGTACCTTAACCTACCCTATTCTCCAAATAATTTGAAAATGCAAAAATTATGTGGGATTATCATCAAACTCCTTGAAAAAAAGCACTATCCAATATAAAGGCACCCTAATTTATTTTTGTTTAGAATTCAGACCCCAAATCATTTTTTATTATTATTAATAGATTTCACAGCCTAAGGATTAATATGATATTCTTCGAAATTTAATACCGATTTTCCATGCCTTTAAAGCAGCCTGACAAAGTTCGATATTTGTTTAAATATACACACAGCAATATTAAATTTCCAATAAAACCGCGATTTTCAACAATATATCATTCAAGCCTTTAATAATAGATCTCATTTCACAAAGGAGTTTACCAACTCAGAAATAAATCTCACGCGTAAAATCATTGAAAATAGCAAAACTGTCGTCGCAGGCGCTAGAAAAAGCAATAAATTATTGTTTATAACTCAAGGTATTACATTTCGTTTTATTTTTCGTAAAATCATTAACATTTAAATATCATCGTAGTCATAATTTCTAATTCTATTCTAGCTTGTAGATTCCAAAAAAATTGACCATAATTTTTCGATGAAATATGACAACAGCTGTTTGAACATTCCTTATTGAATAGTTTGCGCAATAAATATTTAATGAATGCCGTATTTTATTTTCACGTTTCAAATTTCTATTTTTATAGCAAAATAAATATAAATTTTTATATTTTTATGTAAGATATAATTTTTTATAAACCATAAATTTTATAAACCGTGTCGAATTCAAGTATCATTTATCAAAGATATGATTGCATAAAAGAATATATCGATAATTTTACATTATGGTAATTTTTAATTAATATGGTAATTTTCTATAATGGAACGGCACAATAGGAATATTTATGCAAGTAATGTCTATGAAATCTGTTAGTAGATAAACGTTCAGCAAATAATAGTCATATTAAGTTTGAGAAAAACGCGTTTCTTAAGTTTGCTTAAGAAAATGCTTATTGGAAATGGTTTTAGAAATAATATAATACCTGATAAATGTAATTAACATGTCAATTTATCACTAATTTATTACTAAGTTTTTCAAAATGTTTGCTACAAAGTATTAGATGTAGTACAATGTGAACAAAGTATTAGAAGTCAGCGATTTTATTTGTGATTTTTTTAGTTTATTAAAGTATTTCCACTTTTGTGAATGTTGTGTGATCCGAATAGGAAATATTCGAAATATTGAATTTAATGTTCACTATGTATAAAATAAAACTTCTGAATATTTCTTGTGAAATAAAACTAATAAAATTAACTCTTTTTCTGATTTTTCTGTATTTATTTGATAACCAAGTAATTAATCGAAATTTAGGTATTAATGTGAGCTTATAAAGAACCGCTTATGAATAAAAAACTTTTAAAATTTAATATGTCAAGCTCAACAAGCGCAATAGAAATTAGTTACACATGAAATGAACGCGCGAGAAATATGATACGCTATATTCTCATATGTAATTGGGTTTTCTGAACTCCAAAACACCCACGAAGAACGTTTTTATTGAAAAAAAAAACGTGAAAGAAGTTTTTTCATATTTGCACCAGTTTTCCTGGAAATCATACAGATTAACGCTTTTTTCATAACGATTCACAGCTTTGATAGCGAAGCAGGAAAACGAATTCTATAAAAATCAAAAAAAGATGGAAAAAATATAAAAATTATATTGTAGATTCAAGCTAAATTAATGTAGATGGTAATAAATGATCCAAAGGCTTGTTAGAATACTAGATTTTATTATTATTATCATCCAATATAATCTAGATTTTTTGTACGACGTTCAAATTAATTTTAAATTTAATAAAGAAGTAAATTTACTTACTGGCTCTTTAACTTCATACATCCTGGTCGAATGAATGACAATCATATAGTAAACATCGCATGAAAATGTCTGTAATCTTCCGGATTAAAAAAAAAAATAAAAAATGCAAATAGTAATTACAACAATTATATACTCTTAATTTTCCGGTATACATTCGTTCAAACCAGTTTTGTAAAATTTATAGATGCAATTATTTGCATTTAATTAAATTAAATAAAATTAAATTAAATTATCAGGGTTATCATAAGTGATATTAAAATTATGAGCAAGTTGCTCACATTAATAAGAACGTCGACGACTTTATAATGTACCAGTTTTTATTTTGGTGACTTATTATATTCCGTATCTTAAATAGCATAATGTGTCCAGGTCGATTTTACAACTTTTAGTTTGATCGAAATTAAGGTTAAAAAGATTTCCAAATGTCCAGGTCGATTTTGAAATGTATGTATATATAAAATATGAAAACTGTTTTCATAATCTCTCATACCAGGCACCTCTGTCTGTTTGAGATATAAAAATAATATATAAATAAATAAAAAAATCTACGCGTAGAGGACTCCAACAAATTCTAGCATTTCAGTACCTTGGCAGTCAAAGGGCAAAAATATTTTGAAGACATGTCTTTTATTGAAAGGGAAGTAGTTGTAGCGATATAAATAATATAATTTTGCGTTTGATTTGTTATTTACAAGTTAGACCATGGGTTTTGATACTTTTTTGAGCCTGCGATGTCTTTTGCTTTGGGATAGACTGTGTTTCCCACACTACCAATTTACACTACCTGATATTCATTCTTAATAAATTTCTATATATTAATTTCATAACTCTATAAATTATATGTAAAATATGAAAACTGCTTTCATAATCTCTCATACTAGGCACCTCTCTCTGTTCGAGATATGAAAATAATGTAGATATAAATAAAATAAATATATATATATATATATATATATATACATATATATCTACGCGTAAAGGACTACAACAAATTCTAGCATTTGAGTACCTTGGCAGTCAAAGGGTAAACATTTTTTAATTTTTTAATTTGTTTTTATTAAAAGACAAGTAGTTGTAGCAATATAAATGATATAGTTTTGTGTTTGATTTGTAATTGAAAGATCAGACCATGGGTTTTTATACTTTTTTGTGTCTGCGATGTCTTTTGCTTTGGGATACACTGTGTATCCTACACTACCAATTTACCTGCTATTCATTCTTTATAAATTTCTAATTATTAATTTCATAACTCTATTAATTAAATAATGCGCGCAAATGATGCATGTATGGTTTTGCATTTGGATTTATAGTAAACCTAACAACTTATAAAAATAATCGTTAATTAAATCTAACTAGATTTAAGTCATCAATTTTCCTGATAAAGATTGAAATAACTTAGTCATTTTATATAAGAAATTATTCATAAGTAAATAGTTAAAATTATGTCATTATCAATAAAATATTGTTAATATTGTAATGAATAGGAAAACAACTATTGAGTTGTTTTTCGAACATGTGCATTTAGTATACAATGTCCCTTTACAGCTGACAAAAGTAAATTCAACAAATTTATTAAATGTCCTTAACTGGACAATTGTAAATAAAATAGAGAATAAGAAAAATAAAAAAAATAAACCTAACTTAGTACCCTGCTTCCATGATGATAAAGACGAAGCAGTTATTAACACATTACTCTCAACCAAACTTCAAAGCCAATCTAGCTTCTTCATAATTCATCCGCCCTAGTGTTGATAATATGGTCATGCTACGCGAAATCTTAGATATTAATTATATTCCTCTATCTCTAAGTAAAATTTTACGCAAAGACGTTAATTAATTTGCAAAATAGCATCAAAGAGTTATTATGGCCATTCGAGTTTCGCTCGATGATGATTCTTCCGGCGGCGCGGACTGCAAATAGAACGGCACCAGACGAAATAAGACCGTGACAACGGCAGGACGAGTCTGCACGGTGTATTCTGGAGATCCTGGCTGCTTTTTCGATGATGGACCCTGACACGTGGAACACTAAGCTGATCCATCGGGCTCGAAATAAGCAACACTCCGACGAGGGTTTCTTTTTGTTTTTTCATCGTTTCATTTCAGAAACAGATTCGTCTGTTAGCGAAATAAGTGTTGGTCTAATGGGAGATCGAGGTAATGATTTCATGAGTGCAGATGGAAGAAAACGATGATATGACTATTGCAACTGCTAGTTGATCGTGTTATTTAAAAAATTAGCACTATTCGTGATAATGGGGATTTTGGTTTTATAACATTGTACGCATTTTATTATATTAACATAATGATTTATATTTTTATACCAATGATTATTTTATTACTGTTTGATTTTTGAACAGCGATCAGATCTAGAGAATTCTATGAGCTGTGATGGTTAGATTTTTTAACCGTCTGGTATTTGAAGATGGCGATCTATATGTTCTCTCTTTATTACACATATTATTTATTAGAATTTATATGACACAAATAATATTAACAATTTAATGCTTCAATGCCAAGAGAAATTTCGATCTTGAGAGTTCTATTAGCTGTTATGAATTTACTTCTTAACTACATGACATGGCCCAGTGATTGTTCTATATTTATTTTAACGGTGAAGAACTGATCAAATTTTCATGAAGGCAGGTCTAGCGGTTTCGGAAATCTAGTAAAAAAAGTAAAAAAAAATGCCATTTGGCGGTCAAAAATGATGCACATCAAATTATTAGATATTATATAGAGATTTTAACAATAAGTATAAATTTTGTTTACATTTCTATGGGTTCCGTACCAATGTTTATCTGTTAGACGGCGACGTGGCGCTTACGCGCTTTGATATTTCGTCTCTATACAGTTAAAGCAGTACGATTGCTTTGAAAAAAGTTCAGAATTTCCAAAGTATTTCAAAATAAATTTTTCTTCAAAAAGTCTTTTTTTTAAAAAAAAGGAAATTTTTGTCAAAAGTTTATAGTTTCTCAAAAATCTAATTGTTATTAGATTAGTAAATGTTAATCTTTTTCAAAAAAAAAAATGGTACGGGAAGTTCGAGCAATTTGCCTTAAGGCACGATGCCATGCGCCCCACTAGTTTTTAAGTTAAAATGTATTACTACTGCTTTATATCACTTTGTCGGAAATAGGGGTTTGGATTTATGATTACAAAGCCTTTTAAGCAAATTTAATATATTTTAACTAATCGTAAGATAATATAATAGAAGTTTTTATGATGTTAGACTGTGCATTTTGTGTTATATTAATCCATTAATTGAATTTATTTATAAAAATGAAAAATATTGGATTTAGTGCTTTAATCAAAATTGAAATTACAGCATGAAAATGCAAATTATCTATGCAAATAGTCCCGTATCTTGTCTTATTCAGACATTTAGAATCCTAATAAAATATTTTGTTGAATGAATGTTTATTGTGAAGAATAACAAAGATTTATTGTGCATTTAAAGTACACCTATAAAAGAAAGTATGTCGATTGACATAAATAAAATTTTAATTGTCAAGTGAAAATTATAAAGTTAACAGAGAAATAAAAAAACAATAAATAATGACAATAGAGAATATAAAATAATTAGTAATAATAATTATAATGATATAAAAATATTTGAATTTACAATATAATTAATTCATATAATGTAGATCATAATATTATGATAATGATAGTTTTAATTTGATCTCTTTTATTGCATCAAATTATTAATTCTTAAGGTTTGCATTATTTTTTTCATTTTTGACTCCAAAACTGCATTTTCAGTGTTTAGTACGTATATATATATATATTTATTAAAATTATTAAACATTACAAAAAATAAATGGTTTATTTAACTTTATAAAACATGAAATGATAATGATCATTATTCAATTCGCATTTTACTCCTAATAGTTCATACTATATATTGCATATATCTCAAAGTATGTATCTGGAAAACACTTATCCTGTGACTTTTACTATTTATTTCTCTCGGTTTGTGTGAATATTCACAACATTTGTTTTTTGTGTTCACAACATTTATTTTTTGTTAAAAACAACATTGTGGTCTAAGAATATAGAACTTTCTCAAGTCTCAGGAGATGGATACGTTGCGTGACGTATCATTGTAAAACGACTTTGATGTTAGATATTCTTGAAGCCTTCTGTAAGCTGGTTACGCCCGTTCTGTATTTCACACAAATGTTTCAGATAATTAATTTTGTTTGAAATTGAAGATCTAAAAAATATATTTCTAAGCTTTTCTAAGCCCTGAGAATAGTTTTGATTGCATTCCAAATATTGAAAAAAAAAACAAAGATCGTAGAAAATGTATGTCCTATAAAACTATATATTGCTATTTTTATCGCATTTGATAATAAAACACATAGCTTTCATACTGTGGTTATGCCGAAAAATAGTTCAAATCCCGTTCGCACTTTCAAATCCTTAACATTACATGTATATATTATAATTTGTGGTCAAATTTTGGATGCCAAGAAAGCCATTGACACGTTTAGATTTTTCTATTTGGGATCCAAATATAAATATCTGGTCATCTTAAACCGCAAATATGTGATATCCTAAATTATATAATACTCATGAAGGTCGCTATATATTCAAATGACTTCCGTGTATAAAATTGGTAAGTGGAAGAAGAAATGTAAGAGAAATAAAAATTATTATCTTATATTAATTGTAAAATGAAAAGTAATAATTAGCAATGATGGTAAGTTCATTACAAACTTTTTAAAATAAATATTGCTTGTTAGTACATTTACTTTACAAAGTGTCAAAAATATTATGTAGAATTATTCTCTAGGGCTAATACACTTAAGTATTATATTCTTCATATTCTAGATGAAAATAATATAAACTAGTGGGGAGTATGGCATCGTGCCTTAAGGCAAATTGCTGGAACTTCCCGTACCGTAACGAAATGTTTGAGGAATACTGAATGTTTTCAAATAGATTATTATTAATATTGTAACATTGTCTAATATTTATAAGAATTATATAAACTGAATTGCAAAGTTGAAATTATTTATTTAAAGTATATTAGAACTATAGCCAGAAATATAAATAAAATCTGAATTATTTTCGATATACAAAAAAAAAAATTTTTTTGAAAAAAAAAGTTGAAACAAATTTTTTTTTTCAAAAATCAATTATTTTGTTAAGACAAGCAGAAATTTAAATTTTTTGAATCATTTAAATTGGACGCTTAGTTCTCTCAAAAACTGCCATTTTTTACACATTTAGCTCCGTATCTTCGAAATGGCTGGGCCTGCCTTTGCCAAAAACTAATAAACACTTCTCCCAATCATTGAACTAAAAACTAATCAACTCATCTCCCTATCAATAGAAATCGAATGTTTTTTTAACCATTCAAATCGGTTGATCCGTGCGCGACTGGAAATTTGTATCCATACATACATACACACACACACACATTTATTTTTTCTGAGGTATGCCAAAATGTTCAGAAACCGTTAAAACGTCGAAAAATGAAAAAATTTTAAATTTCGATTTTCGGCCCATTACAATAACTTACTTTTACTCTACGGGAAGTTAATAAATAAAGTTGTTAATTTGCATTGGGCTTATAAATCGGTAACAATAGAAGAATGTTACCAGCAAATATCAATTATTATTAATATCAAATTACAAAATGTTTAAACAACTTCTGCATATAAAATTATACCAAAAATAATGTAATAAGTGAAGACTGCTGAGAAGAGTGAGCGAAGATAGAACTCTACTGAGCACAATTCTGAAAAGAAAAGGAAACTGGATTGAACCCATTCTGCAAAAAAGAGTCTCCTACACGACGTCGTCGGAGGTAAAATAGAAGGAATAAAATGATTGGAAAGAAGAAAAATGCAGAGGATTGATGACTTACAGAATAAAGAAGTGAAAATAAAGGGAACTAGAAGCCCAAGTAGAGAAACATGAAAGCAAAAGTTTGGAAAGGACAATGTGTATAAGTGAATAAAATAGTGAATAGTAGTAAAAAATGGTAATGGGAATAATAGACAAGAGAGGGAATGAAAATCCTTGATTTGTGGTGCTTTCACATCATATTTCTGGCTTCGAACAGATTACTATTTATTACTATAATCATTATTATTGTTATTATAATTACTATATAAAATAATACGTAAAATCATCTAAGTGATCTCTACTACTGAACTTCTTAAGTAATCAATACAATCTACAGCTCAATAATCAATCAATAATCAGTAATCAATACAATCTATTATTGATTAAATCATGGTATTGATTCATGATACTAGTGTTTAAAAAACTTTTGAATTACAATAAAAGTTTGAACAATTTTTGTCAATTGAATTGAATTGAAATTTCTCTTTGCGTTCCAGCTATTCTACTATGTGATTTGCATCGGTCTCTTGAAAATGTCGATAGGCCCTCATTCTACTTGCTAGGTAGGCATACAATTACGTTGAAATAAATGATTGCAGCGGTACATTAACGAGTTTAATCGCTCATTCGTTTACGTGTAATTCAGGAGTATCGCGTGATCGCTCCTAAACACGATTCATAAAGAATATAATTCAAGGTTGAACGATGCCCGCGATGCCCGCTTACACTGATACGAAACAGGATGAAAGATCGCTCGCCGAGGGCTATGGGACTGGACAGTGGACGGAGCACCTCCGATGGCAGAACGTCTTGCTCTGCAGATTTAGGGTAATGACTTCTTATTGTCCTTAATCGAGCAATTTACAACTCTGTTTCATTGCTTTATTTTTTAATTTCCTGAACAAGATGTTTATGTTTTCGACAAAAAAACAACTTGCTAATTTTAAGGTGAAACTAGTGGTGCATGGCATCGTGCCTTAAGGAAAATTGATGAAATCTCCCGTACCGAAAACTAAATTATTAAAAAATACTTTGCAAATCTTTGAAAAAATTAGAAATTTTGCTTTTTTTTTTTAAAAAAATGACTTTTTTGAAAAATTCGATTTTTTCATATTTTGATTTTTTTTGAAAATTTTGAATTTTTTTAAGCAATCGCGCTGCATAGCTGATTTGGAGTCGAAATATCAAAGCTCGTAGTCGTCTAACTTGTAAACATTGGTAAAGAACCCATATAAATGTACACAAAATATGTTTTTATTATTATAATCTTTATAAAAAATCTAAAAATACGATGTACATATGACTAATGTTTATTTTTGACCGCCAAATAGCATTACTTTTTTTACTTTTTTTATTGGTTCTCCGAAGACGCTGGACCTGCCTTTACAAGAATTTTATTAATTGCTCATTTCGTCAATACAAATAAAATGTTTTTTGAATCATTTAAATCGGACGCTTTTTATCTCAAACACTGAAATACTATTTTTGGCACTTTTTGTCCCGTATCTCTGAAACGGCTAGATCTGCCTTTGCCAAAAAGCCTTCTGAAACGTAAAGATATGCATTTTCATTTTTAACTTCCCGTAGGGGAAGTTATAGTAATCGCAAAAAAATCGAAAATGAAAATTTTTACGTATCTTTACGTTTCAAAACCTCTTGAACATTTTGGCATACCTTAGAAAAAAATGGATGTATGTGTGTGTGTATGTGCGTGTATGTGTGTGTGTGCGGATACAAATTTTCGTCGACGATTTTGGGAACACGGATGAAGCGATTTGGATAATTCAAAAAACATTAGATTCGTATTAATAAGGAGACGGGCTGATTAGTTTTTGGCGAAGTCAGGTCTAGCCGTTCCGAAGATACGGGGCAAAAAGTGACTCAGTTTTTAAGAGAACGGAGCGTCCGATTTTAATATTTTAAAAAGCATTTTACTTGTATTGATAATATGAAGAATTGATCAAATTTTCAAGAAGGCAGGTCTAGCGGTTTTGGAGATCTAATGAAAAAAGTAAAAAAAATGCCATTTGGCGGTCAAAAATGATCATTAGACATATGCACATCAAATTTTAATAATAAGTATTTAAGATTTTAATAACAAGTATATTTGTTTACATTCCTATGGGTTCCGTACCAATGTTTATCCGTTAGACGGTGACGCGGCGCTTACGCGCTTTGACATTTCGTGTCTATGCAGTTAAAGCAGTACGATTTCTTTGAAAAAAAGTTCAGAATTTCCAAAAAATATCAAAATAAAAAAAAAAATTCAAAAAATTTTTTTTTCAAAAAAGTAATTTTTTGTCAAATTTATAGTTTCTCAAAAATCTAATTTTTTCGAAGTAAAATTTGTTCAAAAATGTTAATCGTTTTTAAAAAAATAATAATTTTTGGTACGGAAAGTTCCAGCAATTTGCCTTAAGGCACGATGCCATGCGCCCCACTAGTTTAATTATTCAAATCGGTTGATCCGTGCTCGCAAAATCGTCGACGAAAATTTGGTAGTACGCACACTAATTTGGTATGACAAAATGTTCAGAACCTCTGAAACGTAAAGATTTGCAAAAATTTTCATTTCAGATTTCTTGGCGATTACTATTCCCTACGGGAAGTAGAGTAATAATTGGTATATAAAACAGCATAGAATTTCTTTAATGTTATTTAAATATTATCTAAAAATTTTCAGCAATATTGACTTAACTCTATATTTTGCATATATCCCATTACTAAATACTTTATTAAAACGTGACTAAAGTAAAACAATGTTCAACTGCATCTGTTTTGTAATACAATTCGATACTAAACGTATTATTATGTGACACAGTAATTAAACATAGTGCAGTAATTGTAATTAAATCTATTTTATTACTGCTGACTATTCATCCCTTATCGAATTCCTATTGGATTGAGTTTTGGTTAGTCAGCGTCTCCATGTCGCCAAAGAGGAGACATTGAATAAATAATGTTTATACATTACCACAGTAGACAGTAAACAAATCCTTAGATTATAAGAAGTGTTTATTTCACATAAGGATGTAATTCGTGCAAAGTAGAATAATAAAGCAAATGATACCTGAATCATGAGCTTGGGAGCGTTATTGTTACATGACGCTTGAAACTGATGATGTGGCATTTGTCTGTGGTCTAATTGTAAATTCATGGATAAAATTATCATATTATACAGAAAAGAAAGATAATCATACTTAAATCAGAAGAATATTAAATGATATTCCTCTAGAAAAATACACATTTATATGAAAAGGGATTCAAGGGTGTTGGCACTTTGGTCAAAGCTTTGGTCTTCCAATTTCTGATATCGAGCAGTAGAAAAATTGGTATCACTTGAAATAATTTTACAAATAAAAATGAAGAGTTATTTTTAACCCCCTTAATATTTATTATTTAATTCAACTATTATCATAACGTCCTAAAATTGTAATCTGTTTGGTGGAAATTTGTTATTATTAAAGTTATATTGAAAAATGTTTTGTTTAATGATTTCAAATACAATTTCATTCATACTTTATTTTGATTTATGAGTTTTATTAAAATAATTTGGAATTTGTATAGTGATGAATTGGTGAGAAGTTCCAATGTATTTGATTAAGGAATGATACTAGACTTACTTCGATTTTAATAATGACATTGTAAAATACCAGTATTCCAAAATGCTTCAATATCTGCTTCATTTACAAGGATCAGTATTCTGAACATAAACTAAGTAATAATTATAAAATTACACTAATCTCACTATAAATGCCAACACTGTCTGGCTTTTTATTAATATTTCATTCTACTACATTCGAGGATTAGTGGTAAACATTAATATAAGTCCCAACGATATTTTTACGAGCACTCAATTTGTCAAATGGGCACTAAAATTCAACTTTATATTCAATTCTTACAAAATAATTCGTTCAGAATGCGTTCAAATTTCAAATACCATTTGCATTCCGACCGCACAGTTTAATGACCGTTCATAATCGTTTACGTGATGTAGTATTCATATATTTTAAATTCGGATATATAAATGAATTTAATGGAAAAATTTTTCAAGAACAAAAAATATTAATGTATGAATTAGAAAATTTAATAAAAACATTCTTGTATTGTCTTTATTAAAAATATTGCTTTGACCTAATCTATAATGCATAGAACGTGACGCACAACTAAGTTTTCGAGAATCGATATTTTCCATAGCTCTGCGAAGCCATAAAAATTAAAATAAAATCATAGTTTGTTATTTTTTCTATGAGTCAAACAATGCTAGTGCAGCCATTGTACTCATATAAGCACTAATTTGTAGAGTTATTATTCTTACTATTGTTGGTCGCTGTGCAAAAGAACAATTTGCTCGCAATCTTGAAAACACTTATTGTTTGCAGAGTAACATTTATTGTTAGTGTTCCCTCTGCTTCTGAGAGCTCGAGTATAGTCAATTAGTTAAATCTTCGAAAGTTTTTGCAATAGGTTTGCGCGCACTTGAACTTCTCAATGCAAAAACACGTTCGATGTGTAATGCTATGTTATGCTCCATACTTTTTATGTCTTACTCCGTATTTTCCTTCTGAGCAATTTTCTGCTGAAATCATTTTAACGTTACAAAACGCGTGAAATTACCACAAGAAAATAAGCACAACCAATAATCAAAATATCACGAATTATTTTTGAATTATGCAGTGCATACTTCCTGCAACAAGATAGAGTAATAACTTCACATTTACTTGCAAGACGGGGTATATCCTCAATTGGATTATTGCTGAACATCTCAAGTTATTCTTATTAATTTTAAAATCAGAAATTAACCCATGATGTATTGTAGTTACCACTGGTAATTCATATCTTGAGGATTTTTGATCCTTTTGGTAAAGCTAGGGGCTATATGTAACGGGAATATCTAGTAACAGGCGTTTTTCAATAGGATCTTAAACGATTTTTTTTTATCATTATATTTTAACAGCAATCAGAACCTTACGTCCTATGAGCTGTTGGGCTGAAACTTCTCCTTACTTCGTATTTTTTAGATGGTAACCCAATGGTTAATCCACCCATATTTGATGATTTTTGTTATTAGAATTAATCTAATAGGGCTGACTTTTTATTGGTGTAGCAATGCCGGACAAGGGCTATTTTCACTTGGAAATATATTGCTATCTATATTTGCAAGTGAATATCGTTGTCACTGGTGCCTGACAACAAGCTGCTCGAAGTGGGTATCGAACCCGGAACCTCTGATTCAGATCCCGTTGCTCTTAACTGCTCACCTACGGGCGAGCCCTATAATCGATATAAAACTATTTTTTTGATTGATTAAACATGTAAACCGTCCTGCATAATATTGTTATAGCTACTCTCCCGCAGGTCAACAAAATATACATAACTGTTCAGGTCCGTCATTTCTAACATGTAAATATAAAATTGATTTATCATTAAATTTCTGTTTGCATTATTGTTGTCGACTAATTTCACATTGTATGTAATTTATTTTGTTCCAAATTTATCAATCTTTGATAATGTGTGACAATTTTGGAGATTGCTAAAAAAGAAAAACAATTACACTTGGGGTAAGTCGGAACAAAACCTTGGAGCTAGTTGCAACATACAAGAATTATACTCGTATATAGATTCAAGTGAAGTAGATTGAATGGAATTTATAGTTTGTAAGTTGTGGGTGCAATGTAAATTGCGTTATATCTTTTATTTGTATCATGATAATAATTGTAGTTTACGTTTATTTATAATGAAAAATTATATAACAAGAAGCATTATATATTTTATATGTATTTTATAGTTTATGATGATTTATAAAAAGAGTTACTTAAAAACAAGTCAATTTTCTTAAATATAAGTAAAGAATAAATGATCAGAGGTATTATTGTCGTTTTTTGTAACAGTGGGTGTTAAAACTAGCTCCATACACTGTGATTAATTGTGAAATGATGGTGACCATAGTTGTGGAATTATTTATTTTGCAAAAATATAATTAGTGGGCATCGAGATATATTAATTTAAAAAAAATTACAACCAGCTCCTATCTCTCCTATATGTTTCATAAAACGACAATGGAGTTTTTTGTATGCAACAAAATGTTGAAGTTACTTTTTGTCCAATAACTGCCCCTGTCCGTATGATATGTAAAGATAATTTCAAAACAGAGCAGATACTTTTTATTAAAATCGTGATTTTCATTCGCGATTCTACTTGCACCACATTTAATTTTTTCTTCGCCACGTACTAGAGTCGGTTGGAAGGTGAAGCATAAATTAATAAGGTTGTAAAAACTTTATTTATATGCAAATTACTTTTGCATATGCGCTACTAAAAACACTTCGCACGCAACTTTTTGTGGTGCAGTCAGAATCTTCAATGTCACTAAACAAGTCGACGATCAGATCAGATAAGAAATGTCGTTTTTTCGAATTATGACGTGGGGAGATAGAGATTTCGTGTTTGGAATGAACTTCAACCTAAGATCCAGGGAACGAGCAACAGAAATGGATAAAAACAAAATTCAAATTGTGATGCATCCGACGTGTGACGAATGGAAGCTGCTGGGGTGAAACCAATCGCTAATCACGCTCGCGCCGCGCTCGATCTCCGTCCCAACGTCCCAACAAGATTAAACAAAACGAAGAGTAGCGGCCGTAGCGTGAAGCCAACGGCGCAGATCGAAATATTGGATGAAACAGGTTACGAGATCTTTTTATTTCACAATAATTCTGTCAAAATATAACTAATGTGCAGCAATGCCGGGCAAGGGCTATTTTCACTTGAAAACATATATGGCTGTCTATATTTCTAAGTGAAAAGTTATTTTATCGTGATACAACAATCTTACAATTCTATTTTTTGCTAAAAAGCAGCATAAGAAATTTTTCATTCAAGAATAATTCTGTCAAAATTTATCTAATGTGATTAATTGTTATTGCATACGAAGAAATTGTCACATATTTTGTAGGGAATCTGGATAGTTAATTTATTATGATACAAAAATCTTACTATTCCGTTTTTTGCAAAAAAAGTAGTTTTTTTATTTTTTTAACAGCAATCAGAACCTTACGTCCTATGAGCTGTTGGGCTGAAACTTCTCCTTACTTCGTATTTTTTTAGATGGTAACCCAATGGTTAATCCATCCATATTTGATTATTTTTGTTATTAGAATTAATCTAATACGGCTGTCTTTCTATTGGTGCAGCAATGCCGGGCAAGAGCTATTTTCACTTGGAAACATATTGCTATCTATATTTCCAAGTGAAAATCATTGTCACTGCTGCCTGACAACAGGCTGCTCGAAGAGGGTATCGAACCAGAGACCTCTGAAACAAGTCCCGTCGCTCTTAACCGCTTACCTACGGACGGGCGAGCCCAAAAGAAGTAGTTGAAGAAATTTTTTATTTAAGAAATTTTTTTTCAAAAATAACTAATGTAATTATTATTAACTTCCCGTAGAGTAAGCTATAGTTATTGCAAAAAGTAGAAAATGAAACTGTTTATATATCTTTACGTTTCAAAGGTTTCTAAACATTTTGGCATACATTAGAAAATATAGTGCATGTGTGTGTATGCTTGTTACAATTTTTCGTCTACAACTTTTGACTCACGGATCAACCGATTTGAATGATTCAAAAAGCATTCGATTTCTATTGGCGTGCTGAATAGTTGTTGGCAAAGACAGGTCCAGCGACAGATACAAGACAAACAATGCAAAAAATTGCAAATCCGTTTTTTATTTTTATTACAGTTTATTTGTATTGACGAAATGAAAAATTGATTTCAATTTTGGAAAGGCAGGTCTAGCAGTTTTGAAGATACAAAAATTCCAAATTTTTCTGTTTTCAGTACTTTTAGGTCGTTGGCTGTACATCTAAAATTATATAGGAATTCGATCGTGAACAACCGACCATATTCTGAGATCAACTACAGCATCTTATTGTTATTAGTCCCACGGCGTGTACAAATGGTGTAATACAAAATTAACCGTTTGTATTTTGTACAACTTACTTCCGAGGTTCTACACTTATTCAATATGTACAGGAATTGTTATGTACAACCAGAAAGCAGATCTTATCGTTTATTAGTTGAAGCAATTTAATTTGCTATGTAATAATAAATTGCTGAAATAAATTTACATTCACTGCTCACGGACTGAGATTAATTTGTTGACTCTGAATATGTCCACAATATGAACAAAGTAATTAAAATTGGAAATATCATTTAACTTTATTGTTTATCAAAGCTTTATGTTCCCTATAAATTATTGCCGTAAATGTATGAAAAATTCTAAACAATTAATTTATTTTATTAACAAATATTCTAATAACCCTGAATATAAATAGCACGATGTTTAAATAAGTAAAATAACCGTGATCAAAATTTCACAGTACTACTCTAAATATACTATTATTCCTAACAAACGTGATGAGTCACAGAAAATTACATCAATCAAGTTATTACCAAACATGAAGATACATTTGTATACAAATTGCTCACATGAACTACTATTTCTATTAAGTATAAAAAATATGAAAGATGGTCATTTATGGACAATCATCATTTGAAGATTCATACGTGATATTTGTAGCCAAATAAGGTACCCGTCTGTAGCAAATTCAAGGCGATCATGCAATCACTTCGAAAGACTTGGATATATGCTAATTAGGAAACTTGCTATTACCAAAATCTTTGGTGCTTATACAATTCATTCATCTTACCAATTGGAGACCGGTTTATTGTCCGCTCTAATTTGGCAATAGGCAAAATGATAAACAACTTAAGTTTTAGGCAGATTAAATAGATAATGCTTAATTTAATAAGGTTGTATAAATACTCCTATGATGTAATATAGTCATAGCAATAAAAATTAAGTAGAAGCTTTTAAGACGCTTTTTGGTAATTTTCAACTTCCCAAAAAATCAATTTGCTAACTTCATGTTTTTTCGATGTATCAAGCCATTATGCACCGTTTGACAATTAAATTGGAAAAACTAGATGTAAGCCAAAATTGTGATCCAACTATTTGGAACGTGTGACTTGGAATACAGCAATATTTTTATTTTATATATTATATTTAGCAGATAAATTCATTTATTGCATTCGATTGAGTTACTAGAATAATTTTAGAACCATTGGTTTAAACTAAATGCAGGATGTATTATTTAAAATGCAGCAGAAGAACTTAAAGTACTAATCTGCTTATTATATTGTTATGAAGCAGTGTACAGAGCTCAACGCCCAGCATTCAATTTAATAATTGATAATAATTACTTAATAATAATATAATCTTGTGGTCATCATTGATAGAAAAAATGATATTCTATCACCTATGTTGTGCGTAACAACGGTGAATATAGTTAAAATTAGTTTAAAAGTTAGTGAAGTTTTACGGTAACTTAGTAATGTTTTGATGGTATTTTAGAAAAATGTGTATATTTTATATTTTGTTTTTTGTTAAATTGTTGGATAATAATAATAATAATAATAGTAATACCCTAAGGCAGGTCCGTGAGCTGAGTTAAACTCCAACTCTATTAATGGAAAAATAGTGTGAAAACTTTCCCGTTGCCGTTTCACATCGCAGTGCCCAAATGGGATATTTTCAATTAGAAACGTATTTGTAAAACTAACAAAAACTTAAAAAAAGAGTGCGCGTAAGGTTCACACGCGATTGAAGTAAAACTTATTTGGTACTGTACAAGATGGCATTTGAGAAAAAATAAAAACATTATATAACAATATTGAATAATGTTTATTAGTAATTTGGTAACACTCATGATGCGCACACTTATTAGTGTCAATCATTATACATATTTATATAATGATAAATTATAAATTATATATTTATAATAGCATTAAAAATATGTATAATATTTAAAACAATAATGTAATTATAGTCATACTTCAAATATGACATGATCGGTTTGTCATTGTAATTAGCATTTAGAAATGAACCTTCATTAGAGGAATGAAGTGATTGCTAATTAATAAATTACATATATTAATAGTATAAAAATGATTTCATCGAGAGCCGTGACGCACTTCCGTTGCATTTGTACGTATTTACAACCTAGTCGCGCCTAAAGAAGTCTTACTTGAAAAATTTGTTAAAATAAAATTGGTTAATGTTATTATGTGACAAATAATGCAACCAAAAAATAGTATGTTTATGGTTTAATTAAATAAATAATTTCAATTTCAGTGCCTCTGTTTCCTTTTTGTTTGCGCTAATACCATAATGGCATTAAATGATATAAAAGCAATTTACTATCAAATCAAACACATAATTATATATAAAACAAATTACTTTAAACGAATTGTAACAAATTGTAATGATTTCAAGTGCAAAGAGGCGCCTGCAATCTAAAGTCAATTACTTCTTCTTTGTATAAACGAGTCTGTCTAAATTGCCAGATCAGTCACGGTAATACAGAATAAACATTGATTAATTAACAATATGTGAAAGTGCCTTTTATATCTCTGACAACAAAAGGCAGAAGCACAAAAGCAATTAATTTATTGGATTGTATATGAATATACCAATCGAGTATCAATCGAAGTAGTAATAGTCATGAAATGACCGAGAAAAAAATTACAAAAAAAAATTAATTCTACTTAGAATAAGAAATACAATTACGTAGGAGTTTCCTATATAAAAAAACTTATACTATAATTTATTATATGTATATCTATATTTATTTATCATTTGCTATTGTACGTGACAGATAGAGCAATTTCAGGAATTTATGTATTTTTGTAACGTGTATTAATTGAAGAAAACTGTGTGTACTGTGTCAACAAAGGGACATATTGACATGCGTTAACACGTTCAGTCAACATTCAAGTCCCCATCCTTTTGTCAATAGTAAAATTACCGAGGAACGGATAATGAGAATATAAAGTACGGATTATTGGAAAGCCCAAATAAAATTTTATGAAATTAGGTATTTTTTTATTTCACTAATTAATTGTAAATTCAATATTTTACATGATATATTTGCATCAGAGAATAAAATTACATTCAAGTTTCACTTCTAAAATATTTAGCCTCTAGTTCTTAACTTTGAGATTTTATAACTATAATGATTATCTCGATAAAATAAAGCGTTAACATGAATAGCATTTAAAATACAAATAACTTCAGAAGTTCTCTACAGAAGAAGTAAAATGCTATGACTCCCTTGAGAGCAATATGCATTATGTAAAGATCATGTTTTGAAATCTCTCGAGCATTAAAACCATTAACAAGAGAGCATAAAATCTTACTTTTGTCAGTGCATAAAAGTGAAAAAGAATGAAATGGAATTTACGAAGGAAAAGTTTATATTTTTGCTAGAAAATCCAACTTGTTAAATTTATGTTTTATGAAATTGATAGTTTTTATGATGATTTCGATAAAACTTTTTTGACAATATAGTTCATAGTTTTGAAGAACATACTGAAATAATACGGCCCTACAAAAAGTGCTTTGATTTTAAAAAAAGTTTTCAAAAAAGGGCATGGGAAACATGGGAAGCTCAACTTGCCTCAACGCAAAATTCCAATTACTTCTAGTTACTAAATAATTGTACTAAATAATTGTACTACAATTATTTAGTAGGTAGTAATCAAAGCAAAACCATCTGACTAATAAAAAATAATATTATATACAGATTTTTCAAAGTGAATTAACTTTTAATAATAAATTCGGTAGCATTAAGACGATATGCAACTCAATATTTTTATTAGGGGTCATCTATTATTCACGTATTCGATTATCAGTTTTTAAAAAATTTTTAGACACTCTCTCTTGCTGATACTTGAATTTAACATGAACACCTCCTCCCCCAGCATCACGTGTATGTGTATTTTTAGTACACGTAGTGGAAAAATCGTGAATTTTTTGTTTTTTCTAAAAAAATTAATTTTTTTTAATTCATTTTTATGCCTATCCCTTGTGATATTTCGTAATATTTTGTCAAACACCTCTCACCTTTTGAAACCCCACATGATTAATGGACAGCTCCTTACTTAATTGATAAGATTTGGAATATATTTAAATGCATCTTCAAAAAACTGTACCATAAAAATACGAATGTACAGTAATTTAAAATACTATTATGATAAATTTAACACTACTAACGGGTGGTCCATCTAGTGGTTCTAGTGATCTAGTGATCTTACGATTTAGATATTTCTGTAAAGAAAACATATAAAGTATCATACATCGTTAGAAAGGTCTCAAAATTCTTAGTGATTTTTTCATATATCGCAACTTCGAATTCCACACGGTGTGGCTTACAGGCAAGTTGCTATCGATAAATTCCAACTTTTAAATGGGTCACCCTATATATTTTGATAGACGACTCTATTAGTTTAAGATATATACCATTTATCAAAATTAAAATTTCGAGAAGAATATTGTTTCTCAGCTATCTGAAAAAAGTTACAATTGAATAGTAGCTGAGACCTTACTGTTAATTAGTACAATCAGCTACTCTACACTATTCCATTCAGCGAAACGTTTAAGTAAACCGAATTTGTGAGTCAGACCAGTTCTTTATCTCGTTTACAAATACAAATGAATAAAACACGGAACGGAAAAGGTTCATTAGCCGATGTATTGTTACATTTTATGATTTAGTTTGTACTTATACATTATTGTTGATTCGCGGTCTGTTGTGAACCGCGCTCACCTCGCCCGACGAAGGTGTGAAGCACGTTCTGTTCGGCCCACACGTGCTAAACGCTCAAATAAACAGAAAAGGGAAATATAAAATGTGTTCGAGGGGAACGCTATGTCTATTTACACAACGCCAGCGACAAACTAAGATCCACCGACGAACGAAAAACGAGGAACGACGAGAAATTCGAAGGTTTCGTAATCTGGAAATGGTAATACGATCTCGTGGATGGAACTACAGCATTTGGTACACGGATTTTTATACATTTCTTACGAGCTGATAGAAATTCAATAAAATTTGGAAAAAGACTAGTATTAAGGTGACCATATTTTTTTGCATGAAATGGTGAGCTAAAAACTTATATGTCGGTTCAAATTTTCTAGTTCAAATATATTTAAAAAAATATCGGCAATCAAACTATTTTTAAAAATCCGGGACAATCCTGGACAAAACACCTATGACCGGGACAAATATTGCTCTTAGAAAAAACCGGGACACTAGGAGAAAAATCGGGACTGTTCCGGCCAATCCGGGACGTATGGTCATCTTACTAGTATATAAACATCTAGTTAAAATACTCTTTATTTTATTTTATTTTATTAGTTTTTCAACACCAAACAAATCTTACCAGTACAATGAGCTGTTACTACAAATCTTCTCCTTAACAACATCGTTCTTAGAAGACAACCCAACGATTGGCCTATCTATAATTGATTTATATTTTTATTACTACTATTATTTCTCTAATACTGATAATATGTACATTTAAAATGTGATGCAGCAAGCATTAATATTTTCAAGAGAAAAATAATTACAGCCTTCATATTAGGCTAGCTAAGGGAGGCATCACACATAAAGTAGTTGCAAGACTAAAAATCTAACCCCTGAACATTGACAACCCCATTTAATCAAGTTAAACCAATTCTTTCTTCGACTATTTCGATATCATGATTAAAATTCCATTAGCTGTTATGATAAACCTACTTCTTAACGACGTGGTTTTTAAAGGACAACCCAACGCTTGACCTACCAATCTATTATTTTTCTAAGTTAATGGTAACAATATATTTTTAATTTAATGCAGCAAGCCAGAAAGAGTCATTTTCACTTGGAAACATATTTAGATCTATATTTTCAAGATAGAATCAATTACAGCTTCATATTAGACTAACTAAGAGGGACAACACACATGGATCCCTGAAGTTGCAAGACCAAAAATCTAACCACTGAGCATAGACAACCCCATTTAGTCAAGATAAATCAAATCTTTCTTCGACTATTTCGATATCACAACAGATCAATTAGAATTCTATTAGCTGCTATGATAAATCTTCTCCTTAACAATGTAGTTTTTAGAAGACAACCCAACGATTGACTTACCAATCAATTTTTCACCATTATTTTTCTAATATAATGTTGACAATATATTTTTAGTATAATGCAGCAAGCCAGAAAAGGCATCTTCTACTTGGAAACATATTTAGATCTATATTTGCAAGAGAGACATTATAACAGATTCATATTAAACAAGCTAAAATAATGTGGGTATAGATTTATAAAACAAAGAGCCCTATAGCTCTACAAAGCCAAAATTCTTAATACTGAACCTCGACAACCCCATTTAGTAAAGATAAACCAAAACTTCCTTCGACTATTTCGATATCACAACAGAACATTTAGAATTTCATTAGATGTTGTCGTTGATCTCTTTAACAACGTCGTCTAGAAGACAACCCAACGATTGGCCTATTTGTAATTTACATATATATTTATTACCTTTAATTTTCTAATTTTCATATATTTTTTAATTTAATTCAGCAGGCCAGAAAGAGCTATTGTCACTTGGGAACATATTTAGATCTATATTTTCAAGAAAAATATCATTACCGCTTAATATTAGACTAGCTAAGGTGGATATCAAACTTGGAGCTCTGTAGTTGCAAGATCAAAAATCGAGAACCCCATCTAGTAAAAGTAACTTGATTCTTTCTTCAACTATTTCGATGTCACAAAAGAACATTTAGAAACCTATTAGCAGCTGTGATAAACTCTCCTGAACAACGTCGTTTTTCGAAGTCAACACAACAATTGACCACTATATTTGATATATTTTTATAACGTTTAATTTTCTAATTCTCATATATTTTTAATTTAATTCAGCAAGCCAGGAAGGGCTATTGTCACTTGGAAATATATTTAGATCTATATTTTCAACAGAGATATCATTACAGCTTCATATTAGATTAGTTGGCTTCATATTCGGGGGTATCGAATATGAAGCCTTATAGTTGCAAGATCAAATATATTACCATTCAGCCCCATGAATGTAAATGTGTTTTTTGTTTTGATGTAGTTGGTTTGGTTTCACAGTACAATTGCTCAAAGTCAATTTGGATTTTTATGCCCCGCTCAACCCTAAGTATATTCTGTTTTCTATAGGGCAGTATGTTATGAATATACAAAATTATATAATATTGACAAAATTATCAATTGTTATTAAGGTAATTTTTAATTGATAATAATATTTACTTAATTTGTGTCACAGTATTTCATTATAGGTAGAAAGTATTTAAAACTATACCTCATCAGTAAATCCAAAGTATCATTAAACATTTTTTATTATAGGGAAATAATAATTCACATGCTTCAAAATTCTTGATTTTTATCATTACTATATGCTGAATTTATAATTTCTCCCAATAAAAAACCCATGATTTTTTTAAAGGCCACGTCGATTATCCAAATGGTTTAAGCAATTCAAAGTAAGTATGCCATATTCTCTAATGACTGTCGACAGCTTTTTTATGTGCACATTTCAAGTGCAAAAGTAACGAACGACACGGAATCTTACTGATATTGATTGCAATCAAGTTATGCACGGTACATAAATTCCGAATCAATGCACACTTTTATAACCAAAATTTAATTCGCCGGCATCGCTATAAAATCGTGGGATTTCTTTTTTAACGAGATAGCTTTTATTGATGTTCTATAAAATAATTCAAACAATAAATTTTCGTTTTATTTATTTTGACCCGGTCAACGTAACTGCAGGAGTGGGTGAAAATCACGACTTGGTCTTGTTCGACGGACACTTCGATTTAACCTTTTGTCTTTCCAAATTGGCGTCTTCTGACATTATTAACGATATGCTGATACTAAAACTAATCAGCCCAAAGTAATAAACAGATAGATTAACGATTCATGAATAATAAAATATAATTAAAACTGCAAAAGATAAAGAATATGGTGGTTTCCTTGTTAATAAATCAAATTTATTGCGGGCAATTTAAACGTGCTGTATATTTCTAAAAAATCATTAATTGGTATCGCGATATAATCAGAGGTTGAATTCAAAATAAGAAATTGATTGCTTTTCACTTCTAATCAATCGGTTGTATATTATTATCAACCTAATTGATAGTAAACAACATGCTATGAAGTTGTAATTATAAAGCAAATCAATATTTAAATATATATTCTAATCTTTGTCAATTCCTGTAAACAACTATACGAGACTAGCAGTATTCTGTATGGCTTGTTTAAAGCTTCATTCTCTCATC